>NC_036645.1:7375729-7500729 GCF_002806865.2 Cucurbita pepo subsp. pepo
TTTTTTTTTTTTTTTTTTTTTTTTTTTTTTTTTTTTTTTTTTTTTTTTTTTTTTTTTTTTTTGAAGTACACTTGGTATTATTTATTGGATTTTAGTGGATTTGCTTTGTTTGGAATATTGTTGTGGGGAGCATTTGAGTTTTTTTTTTTTCCGCCTAAATTAATAAAAATAAAATAAAATAAATCCTAAATTTTATTGTTGTGTGGCGATATGCCAGTAAGGATGCTGGGCCCCAAAGAGGGCTGGATTTGAGGGGAGTCTCACATCGATTAGAGAAAAGAACGAGTGCAAGCGAAGACGCTGGACCCCAAAGGGGGTGGATTGTGACGTCCCACATTAATTAGGAGGAGAACAAAACACCATTTATAAATGTATGGAAACTTTTTCCACAGAGACCCGTTTTAAAGCTTTGAGAGAAGTCAAAAGGGAAAGCTAAAGAAGACACTATCTACCAGAGATCGTTAGACTTGATTTAATATATCCATAAAATTTATAATTTAATATCAATTATTTTTGTTGTAATAAATAGTTAAAATTAATTTTTGAGAAAATGAAAAAAAAAAAAAAAAAAAAACCGGTTAAGATCATTGCATCAAAATTTTTGTGGATGAGGAGGATGGGACCCACGTGAAATGCAACGGCCATGATTTTGACACATAAGCGGGTCCCACATAACAAAAGCATTCCCCCACACCCGATGAATGGATGCTGATTGTAAATGCCAAATGCGGCGTATAACGCTTTGGACTTATTAACCACTTGTCGGCTGTCGTTTTGTAGTAAATAAATCTGTTGTCCCTTGTCGTTTTATCTCATTAATATCATATCATATCATTCCTAAACTAGGTAATAGACATGCCAAATCAAATTATAATATTTAAATTAGGTTAAATAAATTATAAAATGTGAAATTATCCACACTAAATTAAGTTAATTTTATTGTCCTACTACTTCTCGCTAAAACATGACGACTAACACACGTTCGACTTTTGTTAAATACCCGACTTAGTAGTTTATCATAATATTTTTCGTAAAAATCCAAGGTTGCCGCTAGCATGTATTGTTCATTTTGACCCGTTACGTATCGTCGTTAGTTTCACGGTTTAAAAAAAAAAAAACTTAGTTCCCCTCTTCAACCAAGGCCCCCACCGTCTTCATTGGCACACCGTTCGATGTCCAACTCGTATACCTATTGTAATAGTCTAAGCTCACTGTAGTAGATATTGTCTGGTTTGACTCATTACGTACGAATATCTCACATTTTCTAATATCCACAATTTTTTAAACCATCACGACCCCACCTCAATCGACATCTTATAGGTCATAGTCATATTTCTACGAATGCACATACAAATTTTATATCATAATGGATCGCGTCTTATCCATTTATCGATATAATTTGCGATTAATTTGTAAAGTGGATTCGAGAACAGATGGTGACATTGTTATTCTATAGGCAGAATTCAATTGATTTAAATTTCACACATGCCTGTCTTTATTTGTCCTTTTTTTATTCACTTTGCTATGCTTTTTTAAGTAATATATTTTTATGTTCATTGCCTTCCAATATAAGGCTTTACTTATATATATATATATATAATTATAAATGTTTTTATTTGCAAATAATAAAAATAGAAAATAAATAAAATTATTTTGAGATTATAATATAAACTTGTCATTATCTTTTAAGTATGTTCCATGTTTTAAATTTTTAAATTTAAAATCTAAAAAATACTAAAAATATATATAACAAAATTGCTTTGGGTATTTCAATTATTTAAATTAAAATATTAAAAAACATTTAAAAAAAATAATTATACTAGGTTAAATTTATTTTGATTTTAAAAAGAAAAACAAAAAATGGAAAATGACCGGCGGAGAATGGTGGAGGCATCCGGTCCGATGCTTTCAGATGGGACCTTTCAAGTGGCAATAGAAATAAACCGGTTCTTCCTTTTAACGGGAGAAACTTCTACGGACACAGTCACGGTTCAACTCGTCGTTCCGTTGTCCAATCATAATGCTCCACGTTAGCCCCGTCATCCACCCTTAACCGTCTACGTGTCACATGTTCAATGGACATTCGTCGTTTCTTTCCAACTCACCTCTGTCACCCATAAATGAATCAAAACATTTTTACTCTAAAATAATTATTTAATTTCCAACTATTCATTAGAAATGTTAATTATTTAATTTCCAACATTTCCAACTATTTATTTAATTAATTACCTAGTAATAAAATAAGTTAATTAAAATAATCATAAATGTATATATATATATATATAAAAGATATTTAGCTGTTACGATGTCAGCCTTATTATTTTAAAACGTAAAAACACAATCACTTTTTTGGGGGGCCAGTGTTTTCGTTGGCATACCACTTGATGTTTGACTTTTGTACAATTTGTAACCGTCCAAACCCACTGCTAACAAATATTGTCTGTTTTGATCTGTTATATAGCTCTGTCAGTCTTATAATTTTAAAAACGTCTAAGAGAAGTTTACATACACTTAATGTTTCGTTTCACTCTCAGACTAACGTAGGATATGAGTATGACATTGTACTCCCCACTATTTTATTTTAATATATGTTAAATAAAATTCCAACCTTATCTGATTATAGCGTATCTTAAATTCAACTCCACCGGATTCATGCTTATTGCAAATCAGTTCAAAGGTTCGAGCTGTGGCAGTGCAACAGCACCTCGAGTTGAATTAATTTGATAAAATATTCTTCCATTAATTTGAGATTGCCTGAGAACCTTTGAAGCTCGAAACAATGGCGTTTTCTTCTTGGTTTTCTCGCTTCCGTTCCTCCTCCAGTTCTTGTTACCATTTCTTTTGCCGCGGTGCTTCGTTGCGGAATCTCGGTGCTCAAACACCCGCCATTTCCAAGGCTTCTACCTCTCAGAACGGTGGGCGCCGATTCTTGTTCTGGTCGAGCTCCGTGGTTCCTTTTGCTCTTGCTTCTGGTTCGCTAGCGTTTCAATTTCAGTTCCAGTCCAATCCGTCGCTCTGTGACGATTCTGATATTCACGACCGGTGAGTGCTCTGCTCTGTAAGCTTTTTGTTACTCTGTTCACTTTTTTTTTTCCTGATCGGTATGCGCTTGAATGAAGACGTTGGCGGCGGAGCTGAGCTGAACTGCATTAGAATACGAATTTCTAGCTCTGAAAATCTGTACATTTGTAATTTGAACATCTTTTATCTGTAATGTTTTGGATATTGTTATTCTATTTTTTAAATATTCGTTTGACGACTTGATCGTCAACATTTGTGCCATTAGTTCGATACAAATCCTCATCTACTTCCCAAATGATTGAAAACTTGAAAAGTAACTAGTCTTAGTCTAATTACTCGTGATATTTAAAAGACAGAAACTTATGGTTCAAGCTCCTTCATATTCCTCTGGTGTCGAACCGATAGATGACGAATTTAACGATTATTTGTAATTGTTATGCTTTTGTGAAAATTTTCGTAGTTTGGGTTCTATAACGATCTGTAACGATATTGATATTAACTATGCTGCATTTCTTGATTCAGAAATATCAGCATCGGGGGCAAAGGTAGCACCAAGTATGTTGTCCAAGGCTCGCACAATGACATTTCTCAAGCGTTTATTAAAGAGTTAGGACAAATTTGTAAAGTATGATTTTATATTTCTGATTTAATTGGATTATTTGAGCGTCTAAACATGGCTTTTTCCATATGCTCAACTCGATTCATGGTTATTGGTTTCCAGGATAACATGACATTAGATTATGATGAGAGGTACTTCCATGGGAAACCACAAAATAGCTTTCACGCTGCTGTTAATATCCCCGACGTGGTTGTGTTTCCGAGGTTAAATTGAATTGTTTCCTTCCTTTTCTTGTTATTAATGCCACATACTTTTTCATTTAAGTCTTGCACTACGAGTCATTTGGTCTTTCATATTCTTTTGAGTACGGTGCATTTTTTTCTGTTTCCCCAATTAATTCTAAAGCGTCTGTAATTCGTCGAGTTGACAAGTATATGTCATGGCCATGATTCTTGACAAAGCACATTTCAGATCAGGTTATTTGATTTTTACCAAATTTTGTTTTATAGTTCTCAACTCTGATCTATGATCTTCTCTGTTCATTGGACTAGTGCCATTTTAGTGATCTATAATTTGTATGTTAATGCATCCTGATTTGTAAATTTCAGGTCTGAAGTGGAAGTTTCTGAAATAGTAAAATTATGTGACCAATATAAGGTCTGTGGTTCTCTTATATACTTTCACAGTGTCTATCGTTAACATTTTCTGTTTGGAAGTTGTCAACTTACTTAACTCTCGCTTATGGTAGCTGGATTGACATATGCTTCTTGAAGAAAGTAGTATAGTTAAAGTAGAATGGGATGGACAACTTAAATGCTGCAATGGATATTATCATTTTCTTCGAATGTTTTGCAATCCACTATGGATTTTTGGAAGTTTTTGCTTCCTTTATTGTAAATTTCATTCATCAATGAAATTCTTGTTTCTTTTCCAAATATATCTATATTATCCTTACTACTTGGCCTTTTACGTTTGTCAAACTGATTTTGTTTATTGTGTTGTACAGGTACCAATTGTGCCGTATGGGGGAGCTACATCTATAGAAGGTCACACATTGGCACCTAATGGAGGCCTTTGCATTGATATGTCTTTAATGAATGTATGTTTTTGGCCATGGATTTTATTACTGCCGTGCTTCATTTTATCATATCTTATTTTCCTATATGGATGAACTGAGATGCTCTCGTACATGTTATGAAGCTATGTGTCTTTTTTTTTTCTAAAAAAAATCAATAGGAAACCATCCTTATAAATAATTCTTCTTTCGGTTGTTTGCATTATCAACATAAACCTCTGAAACATTTGAGTTAATTAATGTATTTATGTTGTTCATATATTCTGCCTATGGTCGCTGCCTATAACAGTAGAATGCATCTTAAATTTGCAGAAAGTTAAAGCATTACATGTTGAAGATATGGATGTAATTGTAGAGCCTGGAATTGGATGGATGGAGCTTAATGAATACCTAGAGCCTTATGGTCTATTCTTTCCTCTTGATCCAGGTTACTAGTTACACATGCTTAATAATATTTATCATATTGGCCCACAATTCTTTTTAGCAATATTCTACATTTATGGGGAAATGAGGGGGTTTGTTCTTCTCTTCTGCCAAATCATTCCTCGGTTGCTTCTTTTCTTATGATCGTGTTTGAATTCAGATGAAGCAAGCGTGATAAGAGTATGAGATAGATGGAAAACTATTCTCTATCCATTGTTGCAGTGTTAAGAGATTCAAAGAAGTAAGAATTAAAGAGAAGAACAACCAACTTCCCTTTCACCTCTCTGGATTAGATCAAGTTCAGTGGGTCATTGATACGTTTGAAAAGCTTATAAGTATGGTAACACCTGTAAACGGACCTCTCCTCAATTCCCTCACCTCTCTAGCAAAAGATGTGTCTTAAACCCTTTCCACCTGGATCAAGTTTTGCTCTGAGTATGGAGATGGAAAACTTGTAAGATTCTTAAGTGTAAACAAATGGTGGGGTCTTCTTGGTGAGCTTTATCTAAAGTCTTCAAGATGGTTCGAAGACTCCCAAGGGAGAATAACGTTATTCCATCTTGTGGAGGCAGCTTCCCATTTGGAATCTACCTCTAAATTTATGGGGAAGAGAGGTTTTCAGAAGATTCGGAAATATATATGGCGGCTTTATTGAATGTTCCAGAATCTTTAACTTGGGTAGCGGGATAGAAATGTTCTCCTTGTTTATAGATTTCTTTACCTCAAATCTCGTTGCGAATCTTCTGAACTTCAGTATTTCCTTTTACTCATCGTTTATTTCTGTATACTTTAATAACCCAGATGTTTAATAATCTCTGGTAGTGGTTGACGAAAATTTTGACGTCATTTTTCTATTTTGGCCCTCTTCTATAATTGTATTCTCATGTTATTTGTACCTGTTTGAAAATCAGGCCCTGGGGCAACAATTGGGGGTATGTGTGCCACACGATGCTCTGGTTCACTGGCTGTGAGGTATTGTCTTACTTCTGTTTCTCAAGGTTGGATTGCATGCCCTCTCTGTTCATAAATATGGAGATTTGCTTCATAATGTTAATTTTTTCCCACTTATATAAGGCGTTTGCACATCTAGGTGTTTTTTTTTTTTTGCTTCAGATGCTATGCTTAGTATCTTCAGTCTTCCATTTCCCCCTTCTTGTTTGACATATGAACTTTCTTTGCAATTATCATGAAATTATATTATTTTTAAACTTATATTAGAGCATTTGGATATTTGATGGGATTAACTATTTAACTCATGATTTGAAAATGAGCGTTTGACAAACAAAAAAATTGAAAAAATAAGTTACACTCCAAAACTTTTTAAATTTTGGAATGCATTTGGTTGTTAATTCATTTCCAAAGTTTGAGAATGAATATCTACAATTCTTTCTATAACTTTAGATGCTTTTATATTTATATTTTGAATGACTAAAAAAATTATGTTTTACCAAAATTAAAAAAAACATTCAGTCCCTCAGAATCATATTTAAAAAATTGTTTGCACAGTTTTCAACTTAATCTTGCTAAATGGGTATTCTTTGTGACCACTATCTTTCAGAGCAAATAAATATTTATGGTTCATAACACCTTCGTATTTCCCTCCATTTTATTTAAGAAAACATTTAAACATTAAAGTTCGTTGTTTCTACTGAAATTAATTATTCTTATATTAGGTAGGTATGGTACCATGCGGGACAATGTCATCAATCTTAAGGTTTGATATTTCTTGATTAGATTTTGTTTTTAGATAAAGAAGCCACCTTGCTGATGTTGGATATGTTGCAGGCAGTACTTGCCAATGGTGATATTGTCAAGACAGCATCTCGTGCTCGAAAAAGTGCTGCAGGGTTGGTTTTTCTTTTCTTTTCTGTTTATCATGTATCTTTTCCCCTAAATTCTTGTTATTAATCCAATCATTGATTTCTTATTGTTGCATTTATTTTATTTTATTTTTTTTTCCTGAGATTTTCTCACGTTTAGTGAAGTGACGAAGACTCAAGTAGAATAGAGGAAAATGTTAAGAAATTTATGAGACTCCAAGTTTTCTCGAAACTGCTTCCTTGAAACTAGAAATACTACAAGTAGTCCTATGTACTTGGGAGATAATCTGAGCCCCCCCTTTTTTGAACACGATCATTGTTGAGCAAAGAATTTATGAAAGGAAGCACGTTAACCATGTTGGGTTGGCCTAGTAGTCAATAAGGACCTTGTAAATAATAAATGGTTTAAAAGAAAATAGGTTCAAGCTATAATGGTCATCTCCTAGGATTTAATATTCTAAGAGCTTCCTTGATGACCAAATATAGTAGGGACAATTGTTATGTGAGAACAGTGAAGGTGTGCACAAGTTGGTCTAGTAAAAAACGGAAGTATGTTTCTAACACCTTGTTTTGGCACCACAATTAGTACTCTCACGCCTTGATCCTTGCCCTTGTTTTTTTCCCTTTGAGTTTTTCCTTTTCTATTCATAAAATATTTTGGTTCGTAATTGGCCAAGTCTATAAAGGATTATTGGGACAGTAACTTAGAAGGGACCTTCAAGATAAAAAAAAAAACTTTCTGACTAATTTTAGTTTTTGGATCGTACTGAGGGGGCTTCTTTATTTCAGGGGAAAATTATAGAATTTGGCTCCTAGATAGCTCTCATGGTTTCCCAGTAAATTTCTCTTACCTCACCCAAATAGGTCTTCTGCTTCCTTTTTACCTTCTATAGAAATTTGTGGATATCCCCCATCCCTAGTAAATTCTTTTTGTGGACTCTATCTTGAAGACTTAAGCAAATGTGACATGATTCAGAAAATGAGTCCCAACTTTCATCGCTATCCAAATTTGTATTCCTTTGCAAAAACAATGAGATAGTCCATCGTCTCTTCCTGTCCCGTCCCTACTCCTTCAAGCTCCGATAGAATTTTCTTTTTCTGTTCGATCTCAACCTTCTCCTCACTCAACAACAGTTATCCAATTCGAGGACCAGACTATTTGTGGACATTGATTTAAGAACCAGAAAATCCCATTCTTGTGCTACCCTCTCGTAGCATGTTTATAAGAGAAACCTCAACAATACATATTTGTATTTGTTATTTTTGCTTCTGATTTGTTTTCTTCTGCTTCTTGCTGTTTAAAGTCCTAACTCTTCTGTAATTTCTCCTGGCTTACATGCCAATTGGAGTTGAGTATTTCCAGCTCTTTTCATCCTTTTTGCAATTTCATTATTTTTAGGAAATGATCAATCAGAAAAAAAACTCTTTCTGTTCTTTCATGTTTTTGCCTTTTTGTTAAATTATTGTATTGAGAGTATATCTGTAAATTTTTTGTTTGCATCTTGGCATTATGTTTTTTTTCTTCTTCATTAGTTCTTTTTACACCTTTGGTACTTGTCCGCATCTTATTGAGGTACAACTATTTTATAAAAAAAAATATCTTTATCTTCCCTTGTTGATCACCATGGTGGGAACGGAATTAGCGGATTTTTGAAGGTAAATCAAGGAATCGGTTGGTTTTTTGAGGCAGCCAAGCTTAAATCTTCTGGATGGTGTTCACTTTACAAATCTTTTCAAGCGCTCTTTGCAAGACATTGCCCTAATTGATAAGCTTTCCTCACCTCTTAATAGTTTGTTCTTTTGGAGTTATAATGTTTTGTGCTTCAGGGTGTTTTTTTCCTTTTTTTTTTTTTTTTTTTTTTTTTTTTTTTTTTTTNTTTTTTCTCTATTATTAGTTCTCCCTCCTTGTGGAGTTTTTATTTTTTAGCTGTAGTCTCTTTTCATATTTTCAATGAAAATTTGTCTCTTAAAAAAAAAGGAAGCAAATAATAAAAAGATAGAAGAAGAGGGACAGGGTTGAAAACTTTGGTAGTAGTAGCCCACAGGGTTGTATAAAGCTAAGAGTGAGCTTGTTTTTTATTATATGCCTTTGTAGACTCCATTTTTCTCGATGAAAAGCTTAGTTTCTTAATATATATATAATTCCAAGATGTCAGCCTTACCTAGTTCGTATTGTAGGTATGATTTGACCCGTCTGATGATTGGAAGTGAAGGAACTCTTGGCGTAATAACTGAGATCACTCTTAGACTTCAGAAGCTTCCAAAGTATTCTGTGGTAACTCTCTCTGACACGTGTGTAAACACACACCCTCGTAGTCTCTCACCCTTTCTCCAACACGCCCACACACACGCTTGAGGTCTTTTTTCCCAGTTCTAACTTCTGATTGTATTGTTAATATCATTCTATTTTTCAGTCAGATCCATGTATTTTAAATTGTTTTGGTATGGGATGTATCTAGACTTTTAATCATCATTCTCAAGAAATTCCTATTAATTGTTGAGCTTTATATTGAGAAAAGCTAAAGCATGTTGGAACTGCATCAAGGTTGTGAACTATTGAAAAATTCAACGAATGAATTTTAAATGAAGCATCAATTCCATGTTGTGGAATGATAACCTTTGATCTGTTAACATCCTTCTTAGTCAGTTTTTCTTTTTGGAAGCTGAAATAGAATTTCATTATAAATTCACTTTTTGAAAGTTTGAAAATGAAAAGAAACGAACTTCTTAGGCATTGGATGCAAAATTATATATTTGTAAATGCTAGATCTTATATCCTTTTCGACTCTAGTGGGGTTTGCCTTCTGCTCATTACAAAATATTCTAATAAATTCTTAAGATAAGATGTAAATAATTTCTTAGTTGAGATGAAAATTCATTATTAAGCTTGTTCCAGGTTGCAATGTGTAATTTCCCTTCTGTTAAAGATGCAGCAGATGTTGCAATTGCAACAATGTTGTCTGGTATACAGGTAGCGCTTTAGCATCGAATGTGTTTGCTTTCCTTTTCCCTCCTTTGTTTAACGCACTCTTATTGAATTCTTTGTATCCTCCATGCCTGTTTAGGTGTCAAGAATGGAGTTGCTTGACGAGGTTCAAATCAGGGCTATCAATAATGCTAACGGAAAGAATTTGCCTGAAGCTCCCACACTAATGTTTGAATTCATAGGCACAGGTGCATATGACATTTCCTGGCGTTCACATAATGCTTTCCTTTGTTTTTCCAGTATTCATTATAGACAAGAAGGCCCTCGATTGCGGTACATATCCCATCTACTGCTTCCATATTTCTGCAGATTCATTATTATACTTTTTTCCCTGATATCCAGAGGCATATTCACGTGAGCAAACACAGATTGTTCAGAACATAGTTTCTGAACACAATGGCTCAGATTTTGTCTTTGCTGAAGATCCAGAAGCCAAAAAAGAACTTTGGAAGGTACGATTACAACCTATAGAGATCTCATTCTTGTTTAGGTTTGCATGATTTTGGCCCAAAAACATTTCTAATTTTTTAGTTATTTTTCATATGGATCCTTGAAGTGGCTTCTCAAACTCTTGGTTTCTGACCCTTCAATTTTTGGGGCCATAATGACTCGAGGGGTTTCATTCCAATTGCATATGGTTTATTGTTTTACTCAAGCCGCCCACCATAAAATAAAATTTCAAAATTTCCCCTTTCTGCACCTTTTCACGATTATTGTGCAGGGGAAGAATGAGTTCTATACGGGCGATCAAATATTTAATATAAGTTTCTCGTACAGTTATTCGATCCAATTACTTTTACTGCCGACCACTATTTGACTCTTATTATGGTCATTTCCATGCAGATAAGGAAAGAGGCGCTATGGGCATGCTTTGCGTTAGTACCCAATTTTGAAGCAATGATCACGGTCTGTGGATAGAATACCATTGCATTTACTCAACTTTCAAAAATCTTACGCTTTTTTAGTTGTATTTTGTGCGCTAAACCCTACAAGAACCTATATACTAGTTTTTATCCCAAAATCTCTCTTTTCGCTTATTAATAGTTTAGAATAGCTATACTTCCATGTATCTCAGATCCGAGGGATATGGAGTTAAATAAATATGCAACGAAATTCCTTAGATGAGGGGACCTCAATCATGGTGTTTATAATTGCTTCTTTCTGAGATATCGTCATTTCATTTCACACCTTTTGATGCCTCCTAGGATTTATTTTCTTTGTTTTTCTGCAACTATTTTACCGTTTGTTTATCTATTACAGGATGTATGTGTTCCGTTATCTCACCTTGCAGAATTGATATCAAGTTCTAAACAAGAGCTGGATGCATCATCACTAGTTTGGTATGTCTTCTCTTGGTTATGTCAACTGGCGTTTCACTCCTTCATTGGGGACTACTGACTAGTATCTTACTGCGTGCAAGTACTATTTATTTTGTAATATTATTATATAATGACTTGTAAATAAATTTCATCAAGTTTTTAACAATTAAGATGGTCTTAAAAAAAACCTCAAAATGAGTTTAGTTCAGTAGTAATTGACATGTATTTCTTACTTTAATGTCGAAGGTTCGTAAAATTTTAGAACAAATCTTACATAATTTTTGGTGCATAATTAAAATTGAATCAAATACTTAACGACTTTTGCAAGTGGGAAAAATGATTTATGAAAATAATTTTCTACTCATTTGAATGGCTGAAAATATATTGCTCACTACAGCACGGTCATTGCCCATGCTGGTGACGGGAACTTCCACACGGTCATTCTGTTTGATCCAAACAAGGAAGAACAACGGAAAGAAGCTGAGCGACTCAATCATTTAATGGTTTATAAAGCATTGTCAATGGAAGGTACTGTCTTCTTCCCTTTTTTTCATCTTCACTGAATGAATAAGTTTTGCTTGCGCTCCAATATTCCTAATTAACTTGCTTCTATTACTTCTATTACTTGGTAGTTTCATTCTTGTTTTTATCTCTAAAAGGAAAAAGTTCTTGGTTACATCAACAACAACATAGCTTAATTCTCAATAGATATTGTCCTCTTTAGATTTTTTTTCTTTCGGTCTTCCCCTCAAGGTTTTTAAAACGCGTTTGTTAGGGAGAGGTTTCCACACTCTTATAAAGAATGTTTCGTTCCCCTCTCCAACCGATGCGAGACCTCACAATCCACCCTCTTAAGGACCCAGCGTCCTCGTTGTCACTCGTTTCTCTCTTTAATCAATGTGCGATTTCACAATCCACCCCCCTTCGGGGCTGCACACTACTGGTGTCCACCTCCCTTCAGAGTTCAGCGTCCTTGTTGATGTGTTTTAAAATCTGGAAGGGAAGCTTGAAAGAGAGCCCAAAGAAGACAATATTTGCTAGCCGTGGGCTTGGGCTGTTACAACATCCACTGTTGTGTGGTGGTTATCTAGGGATGCAAGCCGAAACCATAAAACCTGAAACCACCTACCAAACCGACCCAGTTTGAACATGTTGGTCAATTCAATTTTATAACTTCACAATAAAAATAAAAAAATAGTTGATTGGGATTTTTTTGCTCATTTTCCATCAGTCTTGATTCGACACCCTCATTGATTTTATTAAAAGTTGGTTTCTATTTGCATATGTAGATTGGTTGTCAGTTTTGGCTAAAAATCTAATCAAACCAAACCACATATGTTATCAGATTTTCCTTCTAGTTATCTGCATAGCTTGCTAAAATTTTTTTCCAAAATTTGAAACAAATTTCAAATCATGTCTAAAGATGGGTTCTTTGGCTATTAATGAGCAGGAACATGCACCGGTGAACATGGGGTTGGAACGGGGAAAATGAAGGTATTTCTTTAACTCTTAAGCCTTTAGTTGCAAATTATTTCGATTTAACTTGACATGAAAGCATCAGCATACATGAGAGGTCAAAATAGCAATACCTACATAAATGAATGTATAGTTTCACCAAACAAACAATTTTTTAGTATTAAGAGATTTGGGATATAGATTACCAATTGAGTCTCTATCTGATATTCATTTTGGTTTACTTAGTTTCTTTTAAATCCTAGTTAGCTAAACTTCTAAAACATAATTAGCAGATTTCAAATTTTGACGCTTAAAATATTTTTTAAGATCGAGTTTCAAATTTTTAAAAAGTTAAATAATCTTTTAACTAATTGAACTATGTCCATGTTGATATAAAAAGACACAGCGCATAGATAGAGTTACAAAACTAATAAAGAATGAGTTTTCGTTTCTTCTGAATATATAGTACCTGGAAAAAGAACTTGGTGTGGAGGCATTGAGGACGATGAAACGAATAAAGGCAGCGTTGGATCCAAACAATATTATGAATCCAGGAAAGCTCATCCCTCCCCATATTTGTTTCTGAACAGTTCCATTCTGTGTTTATTAAGCCAACTCTTTAAGCTTTTAGATAAAGACTTAAAATTGAAATGATTTTCCATACATTTTTTTTCCTTTTGTCCCTATATAGATGTTTTTAACGTTATAGTGCGAGACAGAATTTTATGTATAATTTTGATTGAGAACATTTGTGATAGGTAGCCTTTCTCTTACTGGATCTTAGAGGTGAGTTTTTTTTTTTCTTCTTACAACTAAATTATGATTGATTTTAGTTTATATTCTAATTAATATTAATTAGATTTTAATTTCGTCATTTTTAAATTTCATGCTCGGGTCTACTGATTTTTTTTTTCAATATATGACCTTTTCTCGTTGAGGATTAATCAATTTTGTTTATTTGTTTTTGTGAAATATAAAATAAATAAATGATGAGTTTAAGAATAATATGAGCATGGTTATTTCTTCTTTTGAAGCTAGAAGTGTAATTATTTGAAGTGCTTTTTGTTTGGATTCAAATCTATAGATTAGAGGTGAATTGAGTTTTTAGATAATATAAATAAGGTAACTGTTTTACCCATTTTTTTAACCTATAAAATACGTAATATGATAATTTTGAATATTTTTATTTAAAAAGGAAAGTTATTTTCACACTAACTTTGGGGGAAGTTTTATTATTATTATTTTTTAATTTAAATTTTGAGGAAAAAATGAATAACAACTAAATTACCGAACACATTTTTGTTTATTTCCTTTGATAAAAAGGAAAGAGTAAGAGACTATATATTTAATAAATAAATTTTTTAATATCTAAGAAAGAGGAAATAAGAAACAAAACACTAAGAAATAATAATATGCTCATATAGGCTTGTGTTTGGTATCACGGTCATGTATGTCTAAGATGTGTTGTCAATGGCTGCATGACAGATATTTTGGTCTTCTTTGTCTAGGATGTGTTGTGTATGGTTGCATGCATGTTCCAAACCTCTTTTACATGCTTTCATCTTAGATAGGTTTTTACCATTTCATATTGGGTCAATACGAGGGTGTATGACCGTTCACCAAAATCATGTCTACACGTGCAAGGGCTAAAATGACCCAAAATGTATTATGGGGATATGACTAGTTGTCAATTTCTCCTTACTCGATAGTTATATGTTGTAAGCTGTTGTTGTTGCCTTTTTGCTTGCATCACATATAACACCAATTTCAATCTCTCAAATCTTTCTTTCAAAACTCTATTTCGAAATCTTTCTGTCCCGTTTTCTAAAACTTTCTTCTTGAATTGGGGTCAGAAGCTCGAGCATATGTCGCCCCGTTTTCTAAAACTTTCTTCTTGAATTGGGGTCAGAAGCTCGAGCATATGTCGCTTGACCATAGGCGATGCAAGAATGAATTGACTTAACTCACTTTTTGCTGGGAAGTGAGTGCCGCGATCAAAAGTGCGATTGTGACACTTGACCCTTTGAAACTTATACTACCATTAAAGTTGAACAATGGTTAGTTTGAAGATGCTATAATCGTTACAATCCTATTCATATCATTAACAAGTTTGAATAAGAAAGTATTTGACTATAAATTGAAATGGAGAGAACAAAAGAATGGGAGGTGATGAGATGTTGATAAACGATTTTTTTATTCATACGCCGTAAGAATATTTGTTTAAAAATAATATCAAAACGATCTTTGAAAGTTCGAGAGAGTATCTTTTTAACATTTATTTTAGTCGAAAGATATTATTCGTAATATGAGAGTTTACGTCCCCGTTGAATTGAAATGAAAGGCTAACGACAACCCGATAAGCTAATAGTATTACTACCTCCATTGAAAATAAGCAAGGGGTGACGACCTTTCTTGGATTCTAAATGTTATTTAATACATAAACTCTAAACTAATATGACAAAATTCCCCATTGGATACAGAAAACTATAAAATGAGAACACATTTTATGCAAATCTTGCGTTTTTATGAAGTGATGGAAAGTTAAAAAGAAAAAAGAAAAAAAAAAAAAAGAATACAAACCTTTCCATCTATTGCCAATCAACTCAAACTCTGATCTTCTTTCCTGGTTGTATATCATCATCATCTTCATTCATTTCCTTCTCCATTTTCTTTTTTGCCAGTATCTTGTTGATCTTGTGAAGTTCATTGTTGATCTTCTGGTCCTTGTTTTGTTTTCGCGTCTTTCGACCGTCTTGCATCTTCACACCAAACTGGAACGCTGCCTTTGGCATGGCTTCCTTCTGCTCGTTGTACTTCGCCCACTCCTCCTCTGTCTCGAAGTCCCATCGATGAAGTCGGCCCTTTGCCTACAACAATGAACTTCAAAATCAATACTCAAATCCCAGTTCGTTAAACCGATTTGGACTCATATCAAAGACAGAAATCAGAAAGGATTTCGTATATGAGAACATCATCAAATTCAAACTTGAAAGAACCATGTGTTTTCAAAGAAAGATCTTGATGGTGATAAGAAAATACCCGGCCTCCCATGTCCATTTTTGATAAGTCATCTTCGTCGTCACTGTCCACAATTTCACGGTTATATTCTTGATATCCAGGGTAACATTCAGAATAACTCTCCGATATAAAGTTCGGATCCTTCTCTCGTGCATCTCTCTCTCTCAGTTGTTGTAGTCGCTGATCGTCTCTCTTGAACACAGAGCCTAAGCCCCTATCTTTCTCTTCTTGAGTCATGAGACGGGGATCCTGTGCAATGTTTGCTCCTGTTTGCATATCATACGCTTGCATGTTGAGCTGAAGGTACTGTTCAGAATAAGCCAGTTGATCAGAATACTGGTAGTCCTGCCACTCTCCTTGGTAGCCAGCAGGAAACGCCTGAGGTTGCATCACCCCATATCCATTCTGCAACATCAATGAACTAAGATAAGAAACAGAGATGGTTAAAAAGAAAGAAAAAAAAAACGTTAGAATAACAAATTAGGTTCCTACGGTTCGTAATCAAAATTTAAAATTTTGTTTCTATGGTTCGATAAAATCTTATAAATAGTCTCTACCATTAGAAGCCCCTAAGAGATTGTGTACGCGGCATGACTTCCAACCGTAAGAACTATTTATGAGGTTTTACCAAATCTTAGAAATGAAATCAAACTAAATTCTAATTTATGACCAAATTTGTAATTTTTTTTAATAAAAATAATAATGAAGGTTCAAGCAGCATGCTAATGACTCTGGATTGTAAATACAAGTTTCTGCCTGCAATTTGAAAAACAATAGCTAATCTTCAGGTTGCGCAAGCAAAAAAGATCAACTTACTGCTTCTTGCCATTCCTGAGGTGGTCCAGAGGGCGGGACGGGGCCATAAACTGGTTCTGAGAAATAACTAGGTTTCTCCTTATTTCGAGGAGATTCTTCCATGTCTTCTGAAAGAGGACTCTGGCTCAGGTCCTTACCAGGGACAGCGTAATCGACGCCATCACCTACAAAAATATCATCCTCTTCTACTCTTGCAACGACTGGCCCTTGCTTCTCCTTCAAAACTATTTGATTTTTCTTGAGAGGGGGTGGAGGGGGCAATATCTCTCTTTCAGTTTGCTTCTTTGGCACGCCAGAATCAAGTGTTGATGGCTTGTTGTTTCCAACATATTCATTAACAATAGCTGAAATCTTAGCTGCAAAGAAAATAAAAAAGGAATGGTGAATTAAAAAAGTAAAAATAAAAAATGAGATATTAAAAGGATCCCAATTGCTTGATGAAAACTTGAAACATCATATCAAACAAATGTTCAATGAATGAAGAGAATATTGAGGTGGAGTTCTTAAAGTAAAAGAGCAAATTGATCCGTTCATAAATTCTCAGACATTACATTGCAATTTAGACATTCAAAGAAGAAAAACATGTGCCTAATAATTAAATGCTGGAACTTGTACAAAAGTTTAACCACCACCTGCCAATACATGCAGTAGAACTGGGACACAAGACTCCTCAAGTACGACAATCGAATCTTTTCTTCTTCACGCATAATACCGTTAATAACAAACCTACTCAGGNGTCCTGCCACTCTCCTTGGTAGCCAGCAGGAAACGCCTGAGGTTGCATCACCCCATATCCATTCTGCAACATCAATGAACTAAGATAAGAAACAGAGATGGTTAAAAAGAAAGAAAAAAAAAACGTTAGAATAACAAATTAGGTTCCTACGGTTCGTAATCAAAATTTAAAATTTTGTTTCTATGGTTCGATAAAATCTTATAAATAGTCTCTACCATTAGAAGCCCCTAAGAGATTGTGTACGCGGCATGACTTCCAACCGTAAGAACTATTTATGAGGTTTTACCAAATCTTAGAAATGAAATCAAACTAAATTCTAATTTATGACCAAATTTGTAATTTTTTTTAATAAAAATAATAATGAAGGTTCAAGCAGCATGCTAATGACTCTGGATTGTAAATACAAGTTTCTGCCTGCAATTTGAAAAACAATAGCTAATCTTCAGGTTGCGCAAGCAAAAAAGATCAACTTACTGCTTCTTGCCATTCCTGAGGTGGTCCAGAGGGCGGGACGGGGCCATAAACTGGTTCTGAGAAATAACTAGGTTTCTCCTTATTTCGAGGAGATTCTTCCATGTCTTCTGAAAGAGGACTCTGGCTCAGGTCCTTACCAGGGACAGCGTAATCGACGCCATCACCTACAAAAATATCATCCTCTTCTACTCTTGCAACGACTGGCCCTTGCTTCTCCTTCAAAACTATTTGATTTTTCTTGAGAGGGGGTGGAGGGGGCAATATCTCTCTTTCAGTTTGCTTCTTTGGCACGCCAGAATCAAGTGTTGATGGCTTGTTGTTTCCAACATATTCATTAACAATAGCTGAAATCTTAGCTGCAAAGAAAATAAAAAAGGAATGGTGAATTAAAAAAGTAAAAATAAAAAATGAGATATTAAAAGGATCCCAATTGCTTGATGAAAACTTGAAACATCATATCAAACAAATGTTCAATGAATGAAGAGAATATTGAGGTGGAGTTCTTAAAGTAAAAGAGCAAATTGATCCGTTCATAAATTCTCAGACATTACATTGCAATTTAGACATTCAAAGAAGAAAAACATGTGCCTAATAATTAAATGCTGGAACTTGTACAAAAGTTTAACCACCACCTGCCAATACATGCAGTAGAACTGGGACACAAGACTCCTCAAGTACGACAATCGAATCTTTTCTTCTTCACGCATAATACCGTTAATAACAAACCTACTCAGGCATGAGAGAAACTGTACTACAATAATTATGCTTCCTATAATATTTATAGAAAGAAGAGGAGTGACACATTGAAGTGGCAGCTTTCTTCCCTATCCTTTCATGTTACTCTTGCGGATTTATTTTTAATTAATGGAAAAAAAAAAAAAAAAAAAAAAAAAAAAGAGCCGACTACCTTTAACATCTTTATCCTTCTTTTTCTTCTTCAAAACTTTTCCTGAGGATCCGAGACGAAGATATGACATGATTTTAGCAATTCGATCTAGTACAGAACCATCAACATTGACTGTAACCATTTCCTGCCGCAGGAGATCGATGATGAAAATCAGATAGGTTGTACAAGACTTCAGAGGAAATGATGAAAGGAAAGAAAGATTTCACCAAGAGATCAAGAAAAAATGAACCTCTGGAACTGGACAGTCAGCTTTACTTCTATGCAAGGTCGTTGGAATATCGTGAGAATACCCACCCTCCTGTGAATAAGATGCGCATATAGTAAAATTCAGTAAGGATGTCACGAGCAAGGGAGATAATAAAGTTCACTGGATTAAATGACTGACTTATGCCACTTCCCCCAAATAAGGATCATCCTCTCCGAAGAGCAACCACCACCTTTTTTTTTTTTTTTTTTTTTTTTTTAATTNAAGTGTTTGGTTGAAATCCAGTAATATAAAACAGACCAAAATTTAGATCCAATAGTGTTCAAAGTTTGGAAGACAAACACCTACTAATCAACAATGAAGCTATCAAAGACACCACATTTTACTGATAAGATTATATTTTTAAAAAATAATTTATAAAGGCAATTACACTCTTGTTAGTGCAATCTGAAAATTACATTGCTCCATCTAAATTGGTATCAAACACTCGTATGGTTCACTTGTCTAATTTTACCTATGTGCACCAACTCTATTAAACAGAAGGGTAAAATGACGCCAGAAAATAAAGTACATGAGTGCTTTAAACCAGCTCTAAAGAAGAAAGAGGCTAGCGTATTTTGAGGGGTACAATTTGTAGTTGCCTTCAAAAATCAAATTACATGATGAAAGGCAACTATTCCATCCATATGATCACGCTATATATCATGCATGTAAAAATAGAAGAAACAATTGCCCATTTAATTATAAATGAAAGTTAAAGCAATCTGAGCACACTTTGACCTCAATTCAACGAACAAAAGTGTGGGTAAAATCCAATGAAAACACTGCTACTTCTAAAATGAGCCCCAGATGACATGGATGGAGGAATGTGATAAATCTGTCGGTCAGCTTTATTTAAACTAAACGAGATAAAAGGAAAACGTTGATTACCATGTTAAAAATAAATGTCGTTCTACCAGGAAGGAATGTCTCATTTGACTTAATAACTGTCTGGGGCTTGACGATCCATTTGTATACTGACTGAAATACAGAAGAATAAGCACAAAGAGTTAGCACAAACAACCCACAGAAGCATATAACCATAACTTGAATAAAACCCTATTCGCGAAACTTTAATGTTAAGAAAAATAAAATACACCTTTGCTGTTGCAGTCCGAAACAAAATTTGTTGGTCTTCCTTGAGTGTACTGCAATATCAGCATTCAGCAGATTGTTATGTCATTATAGTAAAAGAAGAAAGACTGTTGAAAAAACATCAGCGAACATTATTGTCCACAATGAATAGATAATCGGAACAAACCCACCACTTATTTTGTTTTGCACTTCATTCTAATAGTAAGTTTTAACATAAATAAGCAAATTATCAACTCCTTAATCTTTTAAATATTAAACTCAAGAAAGGGTATGATACAAAATAGAGAACTATTCACAAAAGCAACTGAGATATTGCGACAAGTGTTATCCTGTTCTTTCACTATATTTGACAAAAATAAACATCGAGATAAATGGATGGCAATCAGTTACCTAGCCTTTCCTTCAGTATCACCACCAGCGTCTGGCTTCTTGTCAATCTCACTTCTTACTTTATTGAGCAAGGCATAATCCAAACCTTTCACCAAATGGGTATGCTCAACGTCCCCTGTATCGAAGCAGCTCAACACATTAGTATAATAATCATAATAACAACAACAACAAAGCATTAATAATAATAATGACTTGGAAATGTCTCATGATTCCAACCATAACAGCTATCGAGATAAGCAGAATTCGAGCAACACACAACACACAATTTATGATAGAGAACTTCTTCGAAAGACACTAGACCAGCAAGGAGAAAAAACGGGCAACCAAAGACCTATCTATATTTTTCCCAGAATGAAACAATCAAAGACCAGCAAAAAGTGAGGACCAGAATGAAACAATCGAAGACTTTCCCAGTTCAAACATATCCACTCAAATTTCAATAAATTGCAAAGGGAGAATAGGTCCTAATTATAAAAATTCTTTTTCCTTAGGTCATCAACATAGGGGTGGGTATTCTAACCTCTAACCAGTTGAAGATATATGCCTAGACCAGTTGAGATATGCTTAAGTTGGCTAAATATATAAACCCAAATTTGAACTAATTGCAAAGAGAGAATAGTTCCTAATTAACTTTAAAAAAATAATAATAATAATAATAATCATCAACAACTCTTAGCTGAGGATATATGCATAGACCAATTAACCTATGTTAAGATTGGCTAAATACATGCACCCGAATTTTAATTAATTGCAAAGGGAGAATAGTTCCTAATTTTACATAGTTCAAAAGGAAAAACTATATCTTTCTACAGGCACGAACCTCCAAGGTACTTGCTCTTCTCAATGGATAACTTGTGTGCATCAGCCGCTCTGGAAAAAAATAAAGTAATATTAACAAAATGAACAAATGAAGAAGAAAATACTTAAAAACAAACTAAAAAGAAAATTGCATTCAGCAAATGGAAGCAGCAGGTCTAACCGAATGTCCACAGTCCCAGGAGGGGCAACAGCATGAAAACCCAGCTCGGTGGATTCATAATCAGGATTCTGATCTTCTCTTCGCTCTTTAGCTCGGTCTCTGTATTTAGGAGTTTCTGGTTCTTCTGTTTTCTCCTCCCTGTAAAGTATCCAACAAAATAAGAGACGCAAAGAACATTGCCCTAAAACTTCTCACAAATTTTTTGCTGGAACAAAGTATAGAACGGAAAAATCCAACAAAACAATAGAAATCGCATTATATTGGAGCTATACTTACTTGTTACGAGCAAATTTATCCTTGTAATGCTTTTTTGCGGAAGACATTTACGGCAATTCCGAGATTATAATCTCCAACTGGAACAAAGAGTAGGTTCAAACTCGGGAAGACGAAGCTAGGGCTCGCAAATTCCCAAATTTTGAAGCTGCTGTGTTTTAAATTTCTTCCGATCAGGGAAATTTGGGGGTGTTTTCGCGGATAGGAACCAACGAGAAAGAAGGGTAAATCGGTAGTTTTACAAATTCACATTTATTTTACTAAAAGGCATTATCTAAAAATTAGAGGCTAAATTGGTAATTTTATACCTTGTTCAAATAACTCGAGAACTTGACCGACACCGGCTAACGAACCCGAATCATAAAAGTTGAATTGGGTTGAATTTTTTTTTTAAATAAAAAATTCGGACCAGTTCATAAATTAACGTTTTTTTTAATCGAATAAACTCGACAAACCTAAAAATAGGGTTACAATCCAAGATTACCTTAAACTATTTTTTAGATTATTACAAATATTAGAGGGGAAGAGGACCGAAACATGCCACTGAAAGACTCTACTGAGACAAAGATGGGTTGTCAAGAACGTAAACGAGGTAGGATAGGCAGTTGGTCAGATCTAGTATGGATCGTACATGAACGGTAGTTGGAGTCGGCGGCTCTCTTAGGGTTCCCTCATCTGGGATCCCTGGGGAAGAGGATCAAGTTGGCCCTTGCGAACAGCTTGATGCACTATCTCCCTTCAACCCTTTGAGCGAAATGCGGCAAAAGGAAGGAAAATCCATGGACCGACCCCATCGTCTCCACCCCGTAGGAACTACGAGATCACCCCAAGGACGCCTTCGGTATCCAGGGGTCGCGGACCGACCATAGAACCCTGTTCAATAAGTGGAACGCATTAGCTGTCCTCTATCCGGTTGGGCAGTAAGGGTCGGAGAAGGGCAATCACTCATTCTTAAAACCAGCATTCTTAAGACCAAAGAGGCGGGCGGAAAAGGGGGGAAAGCTCTCCGTTCCTGGTTCTCCTGTAGCTGGATTCTCCGGAACCACAAGAATCCTTAGNTCCCATCGTCTCCACCAGTAGAAAATTTTACGTCTGTAACCGATATTAGTGATATATTGTTACTTGTGAAGGTTTGATATTTATCAGATTTTTATTATTAATACAATATTATTGTGAACCAATATGATTTTTTAAAACAATTTTAAAAAAATACTCGGTAACCCAACCCAACTCAAAAAAGAGAGGTGGGTTGAGTTATGAACTCTATTCAGATTGTTCACGTCACCGACCTAGGTTGGTCCAAAAGATCTTCCTAATCCAATCCGCATACAGATCTCTTTATTATTTATTGATCATCGTATTCTTTTAACATTTTAAAAATTTATTATATAGTAAACAATAAATAAATAAATAAATAAAAATATATATATATCTTAGAAACCAAATTTCTTAATTATACTAAAATATATATATTATTAATAAAATTGAGGAGGAGGACACGTCAGAAGCCCAAACCCATACCCAATTTCCAACACAACAAATTTGTTGGGCCTATTTTTGTCTACGTGGAGGCCCATTAACCACTGAGGAGCTATTTATTTTGAAAATGTTTATTCGAGTATTTAATAATTATTTGATGGTGGTTTGAAAGTTTTTTCTATTATATAAGTTATTTATTTTCAAAATATTTATTCTAGTGTATTTTTCTTTTTGTCTGTTTTAATTTTTTTTTTAATTTTAAAATATTTATTTCAATTATTTTCTCTAAAAAGGTAAGGATTTAAATATTTATTCTATTTGTTTGAGTCACAATTAAAACATTACTTTAAATAACTTTGGGTGAATATTTAAAAATATACTAAATAAATGACTTTCTCTTAAGTATATAGACGTGGACTGAAGTGATCCATGAATTAAATTATTATTATTATTTAAATAAAACTAAACTAAAATAAAATAAAATAAATTGAACCCAAATTTAGAAATTACATGGTCCAAATAAATTTACATTTTTTAAAAGGAAAGTAATATTTTTTAAATCTTAAATTATTTAAAATTTCAAAATATTAGCTTTAGAAAGTTAATTATAATATATATATATATATATATTTAAAATCCAAAAGGAAAGAAAATAAGAACATATATTCCCAGCCAAATATCAGCTGGTCGTTGTTCTGTCAAAGGTTGCAAAGAGAAATCATTTCTGTCCCCACAAATTGCTTTATTTATTCTTTTAATATATAAATTAATGAAAATATCTTTAAATTTTACATTTTAACTCTTTTTTTAATACTTCAAAACTTAAATTTTTTAGTATCATTAATTAAAAAAAAAAACTTAAATAATTTTAAAAAATACGATTGAGTTTTCAAAAAAATTTAAAATTTAAAATTTTTTTAAAATTCAAAAATAATTTTCCTGTTAGTACCATGTTATAAAAATACTCCTTACCTTTCAAAATTAACATTAAAATAATTTGGATATAATTTATAAGATAACAATAAAGTTCATATATTAATGGTAATAATTATTTCACCATAGATATATTTTTTTAATATTTTTATTAATTTAGTTTTTTATATATATTTTAAATACTTTTTTATAATAAGAAAATAGGTTTAAAATAATTAAACAATGCATTGTAATTAATTGAGTTTTCAAATTATTAAAGGTACTAAAGTTTGTGGGACATCCAAAAAAGATAATTTCAAATTTAAATTTTTATAATTAATTGTGGGCCATTCATAAAATGCCATCCATAATATTGAAAATAAAAAATGACAAAATTCAAATAACAATATAAAATAAAATAATTTCACCATAATTTCTCCATAATTTACTAATTATTAAGATTTTTTTAAGGCAAAAGCAGTAATAATATCTCAATAGTTATTACATATTAATTTCAATTAAGTTTTATTACATATTAATTTCAATTAAGTTTTGTAATAATACAATAAATAATAAAAATTCGTAGCTCCATTTTTCGTCAAAATTAACATATAATCCAATTATTAATTTAGAAAAAAAGTAAAATAAGTATAAAAATGACGGTTTCTTAATAACTTTCTAAACCGAGCAAACTGTATCAATTTGTATATGTTCATAGTTTATTCAGTCACATTTTTTTTACGAGAAGTCTTAACGTAAAATTTTAAATAATTTTTGTTTAATTTTATTAAATTGAGAACTATATATTAAATTTATTTGACATAATTTTGACTTGGTCAAAGTCAAAGATGAAAAATGGTGGCCAAGTAATTATAAACATGGCTACCATATTGATGACAATTAGTGTATAATTTTTAAAAAATTAAATTATAACTATTTTCAATTAATTTGAAAAGAAAAATATTTTTTTTTAATATTTAATATTTAATATTTATTTTTTAATACTACATTTAATAAATTCGATCCGTGGATCAAGATACATCCTAAACCGAGGCTACTAATCAATTGAGACATAATTATGTTAACACGTCGATGATCATTTTTTAAAATATCATATTAAGATTGTAACACGAGAGTTGAAACCCTAAACTTTTAAGGGAGATCACTATTATTGAGGTTCAATTCTCGATCAAGTCTATTGCTAACAGAGTGTTCGAGGTGATTCATTTTGTTAGCTTCAATATTCTCCTTGGAATGTAATATATGCTGTAGACGCTAAAAACTAAGTTCGAGTTGATGTAGAACAAGGGCTAAGATTGGATTACTCACGTTTCTCTCGAATACTCTTAAAGGGGATAGGATCACACGTAAGAGTTTGTTTCTTTGCCACGAGGTGGGCAGCAGGTCTTCCGTCGTGTCCTCTTTCTTTAGGTAGATTATCTAGTCGTTCTTTGTACTGGGTCAAAGACAACCAATGTCGGAATTTCATCTCTTAACCTAATTCAAATTCGAACTCGCACACTATTCTCGGACATTGAGATCAAGTGACAAATTATAAGCTTACGCTTAAGATCGATAATAATAACTAATTAAATAAGTTTATCTAAAATATCACGTACACAACAACGTTAATCCAAAAAGATTACATAGAATCGCTATTTAATGAACGGATTTGTTATTATCCTTAAAAAAAACAAAAAAAGAATATTGTCGGTCAAAATCAACAAACCGAATGGATATATCAAGGAAGTCAAAATCTTCCATGATTAGAAAAAAAAAAAAAAATCCCATAATTACCTAAAAATAAAAATTTAATTTAAAAAATTAAAAAAAAATTGGAAATGGGATTTATAGTATATGTGCATTTTATCAACCTCCTAAACTTATTGAATTTACAAATAAACCCTTAATAATATTAAAAAAATTAAAAAAAATTGTTGTAATTAAGAACTATAATATTAATTTTTAAAACGTGAAAATTATAGAGAAAATAAAAAATGGAAAAGGGTAATTTTGTAAAATTGAGAAATGAAGGGGGTAAGATAGTAAAATGGAATTTGCAATTATCTTAAAAAGAAAATTAGAAAAAGGAAAATCATAATTGAAATGACGAGGAAATTAGTTGGTAAAAAAAGATCGCTCCGACAAACGAACCTCCAACGGATCGGCGATTCACTTAGAAATCTAACGGTCCATCTCGCTTTCTTTCTCTCTCTCTCGCTCGTTTCTCTCCCATTCTCTCTGCTCAGAGCTTTTTCCCTCTCTCTCTCTCTATCTTTCATCAACAATATCGCAGAAATCGAGAAATCCGAATGAAAGAGACCTGATACGACAAAGAATTCATTTAATTTAGGGTTTCCAAATCTCTCTTATTCTCTTCCCCTCCAAATTCTGTTTCCCTCCAAGAAAGCTTTCCCCTATTTGTTGTTCCCCTCTGTTCTTAATTTTTTTTTTTTTTTTCGGGGTATAAGCTTGATTTTTTTATTTGAAGAAGTGGGGGAAGGTTTTCTTAATCTGAGTTTCTTCAGATTTTGTTTGGGGGAATTGGAATTTTCGCGGGAAAATACCAATAGTTTGTGATTCTCAATTCTTTCCACGCCTTCTCGGGTCGTTTAAGCTCCTTCAAGGTATGATTTCGTTGTATTTCGTATTATGGAAATGATTTTTTGAAACGGAAGGAGAAAGAGCATATGAATGTTCGTCGTTTTCTCTGGTTTTTGATCTAGATTGTTGTATTGGTATGAAGATTTGTTGTTATTAAGTTCTGATTTCATTTCATTTTCCTTATTAGGTAGTTCTGTTCTCTGTGTTTCTGATCTCGGAGGAAGAAGACCTGATTTTAGGAGGGGAGAGAATTAAATACAGAAATCCATAATTCAAGAGAGTGGATTTGTGAATTTCATTACCGGGTCCTGTTATCTTGTTTGGATTTATCCTTAGTTGTAGAATCACATTGTGTTGCATTTCATATACAATTTGATTAGAGTTTGAATGCACATTGGTTTATGGATTTCAAGGCACCTCCATCTTCATTGGAAATTGTAAAAAGCAGTAATTTCCCCTGCAGTTGTTCATTGTCCACTGGGCCATCCACTACTTGGATTCGATCTGTTAAAAGGAAGTATGAAGAATCGGATTCTTTTAGCCCACTTGCTATTGTTGGGTTGGATAATTTTTCTGTCATACGGGTACATATTGAGAATGAATGTAACGCTTTGCGGGAGATGGCTAATAATCAGAAACAAACAATTCAGGATTTGTATATTGAACTCGAAGAGGAGAGGAATGCTTCTTCCTCAGCTGCTAATGAGGCAATGTCAATGATATTGAGATTGCAAAGGGAGAAGGCAGAGATCCAGATGGAGGCTCGACAATTCAAACGCTTCGCCGAAGAGAAGATGGCACATGATCTACAGGAGCTTGCAGCAGTTGAGGACTTGTTATATAAAAGAGAGCAAGTTATTCAATCCCTCACTTGTGAGGTACAAGCATATAAACATAGAATGATGAGCTATGGGCTAACGGAAGCCGAGGCTGATGGCGAGAGGGTTCAGCAGAATAGTAGCCAGAATACCGTGGAATACGAGGCACAATGCGAATCTCCGATGTATGATTACCCTCCCTTACGATGCAGCTTAAACGAGGCTCAAGGTCCTTTTGATCATGATAATGATATTGCTGATATTGAGAAATATGCGTTTGGTGAGACCCCGCGTACTCGAGATCACGTCATGGATTTGGAAAATAGGATCAGCCAATTGGAGAGAAGTTCTAGCTACAATCACCTAGATCCTGACTTCTCTTGTACTAATAACGTTTTGGAGAAGGTAATAGTGGGACAATCTCCAAGGAGGCCAAGACATTTGAAGAAGTTTTCCACTGATTCTAGTTTCTCCATGGGTATGCCCCAAGTGAATGATTCTCCAAGATATACATCATCAAGCTTCAAGAAGGAATATGTCTCACAGAGTGAGGACTTCTCCAATTTGAGAAAAATGGATAATGCATCAGAACTTGGAGATGACATGAGTGATAGAGTTTATACCATTGACTCTATTCACAATGGAGCTACATACAATGGTTTTCACGAGCCCAAACCGTCGGTTGGCATTTACGATGACTATATAACCACGCCGAGAGGGTCGCTAAATCAGGTAGATTTTGGGGACCCTGAAATCAGAAAACTTTATTTGAGGCTTCAGGTTCTTGAAGCAGACAGAGAATCAATGAAACAAGCAATTATTTCAATGCGAACTGATAAGGCCCAAATGGTGTTACTGAAAGAAATAGCTCAACATCTATTCAAGGAGATGTCACCAGATAAGCAAGTAGTTGTGAAGAAGCCATCCGTTGTGTCGAGCTTTTCTTTCATGGCGGTTTGTAAGGTGATTTTGCTGTGTTTCTGATGTTCCCATGAAACCTTTTTTGATCATTTGAACCATGACATGCTTGTTGAATGCTGCCTTCATTGTGGATTATGAATGATTGCTAGCTTTATCTTTTGCTCATACTTTGTCTAATTCTCTTCCACGTTTTGTGACCGCAGTGTATCGTATCCTTCGTTTTATGGAAAAGAAAAGCTCGTCGAAGCAAGTACGTAGCTTCTTGCCATAATGTTCTTGATTTTCGTCCTATATTTACTTGAATTCTGTCTATGCGTTCCAATTATCTATTTATCTGTGCATGGAGGTGGACTGTGGAGATAGTGTTCCTTGTTTGCATTGCTATATTAATTAGATTACTATCAAACCAATGTGGTTTGATCCGTAGAAGATAGCAATTGTGATATCCCATATCAGTTGGAGAGGAGAATGAAACACTCCTTATAAGGATGTGGAAACCTCTCCCTAGTAAAAACGTTTTAAAACCGTGAGACTGGCGATACGTAACGGGTCAAAGCGGATAATATCTGCTAGTAGTGGACTTGGGCTGTTACAGCAATGTTGTGGGAAATCGAAAAGATTACAAGTGAACCCAAACATTTTTATAAACATATCATTCTATTTTTGCATTCCATGTCCTCCCAGCACGTGAAAGTGCGTTCGGGTTTATGAGAAAGTTTGTGATAGTAATGTTCCAACCTCCATTATTCATATCTCTTATGGGACTGCAGGTACTTGTTTGGGTTGTCAAACAGTGCTGGCTTGCTAATGCTTCTCGAACAGGGTCCGGACACGAGACAGTGGAGATGTCTTGCAAGCACACAAGTTTAGTACCGCTCACCTGATGTTCATATCCAATCAAACCCGACGTCCCGAATATGTGTGTATGTCCAGTGAATACGATTTCTCTTTTGGCTTCTCTTTTTTTGGATTCATTGTGTAGTGGCAGAAAGGGGTAGCGTGCGAGTCATTCGTTTATTTGATTGTTCGAGGATTGATTATACTTGACTGGTTGATCCGTAGAACACAGATATGATATATATATATATATATATATATATGAATGCTTTACTCGTATTGTTTCGACGAACTCTGCTCGAGGAACGTAACGTCTGATAGCCCTCTCCTGTATATTTCAGATTGAAGAATGATTTATAGCCAGTCGAATGCACAATGGCTGCCTTTGCTTTAACATCAAATCTCTCAAGTCTTTTCTCCTTTCCTGTGGCCTCTAATCGTTGTTCTTTCATGGTGTTGTGATAGTATATGCACCATCTCTATCAATTTAAAATCTTTTATTTGAGAGGAGAGGGTTTGCAGAATTGTGAGTGGTGCTTGTATTCAGACCTCTGACCATATTTCAAAACCGTTTAATATATACTTTTGGGTCATTGAGATTTAAGTTAAGTTTAGTTTCTATTCGGTATCTGAATTTTTTAAATCTTCGTACTATGAGACTTTATAAGTTTATATATTTTTAAAAAGGGATTATTTCGGCCTCTACCAATAATTTATGTTCATTCGGAAGTGGTATGGCTTATTTGTTGTCCACGAGTTTGATGTAAGGACGTGTTGATCTAGGATCGAAGCTTTTGAACTTCTTATGAGCCATTGATATTTGTAAACTTCGACACTTGAGGCTAAATTTGCCATTGTGCTACATGAGTCAGTTTTTATAAATGATTTGGACATAACTTGTGGGATCCCACATCAGTTGGAGAGGTAAAGCATTCTTATAAGGGTGTGAAAATCTCTTTCTAGCAGACACGTTTTAGAAACGTGTCTCCTATGGAGAGGAGAATGAATCTCTCTCTAGCAGACACGTTTTAGAAACGTGTCTCCTATGGAGAGGAGAATGAAGCATTCCTATGAGGGTGTGAAAATCTTTTCCAAGTATGAAACATTCCTATAAGGGTGTGAAAATCTTTTACTAGCAGACACATTTTAAAAACGTGTCTAGAGATGAGAATGAAGCGTTCCTATACGGGTGTGAAAATCTTTCCTTAGCAGACACGTTTTTAAAACGTGTCTCCTATGAAGAGGAGAATGAAGCATTCCTATAAGGGTGTGAAAATTTTTCCTTAATAGACACGTTTTAACTATAGAGAGGAGAATGAACCATTCCTACAAAGGTTTGAAAATCTCTCCCTACTAACACGATTTAAAATCGTGAGGTTGGTGATGATACATAACAACAGATTGTGAGGTTGATGACGATATATAACAGACCAAAATGGATAATATACAGATTGTGAGGTTGATGACGATACATAACAGACCAAAATGGATAATATCTACTAGCAGCACGATCAGAATTTGAAATATGCACATATTTATATGTTAATAATAATAATTATTATAATAATAAGCGTTAAATAATATTAAAAGAAAACAAGTGGTAGTAATCCTAAGTAGTAGGTTTTTTTTTTTTTTTTTTTTTTTTTTTTTTTTTTTTTTNTGTGGAAATATTTTAATTTTTACTTTGAATTTGTTATTTTTACCACACCATAAACTTAGTTAAATGTTGCAATTTCTACCATTTACTCAATTTTTGTTAATTCAATAATTTTAATTAAAAAATAATAATATTAAATATCCATTTAACTCACTCATTTTACTAATACCAAAATTTGCACAAATTATCCACAAAATAACCGACCAAAAGTCACAAATTTAAATAAAAATTTATCTCTAATATCAATTTTTATTTTAAACTCATCGGTTGAAATTCATGCAATTTTAGTTAAATAATAATTTGAAATTCATTAAGAAAATTTCAAAACAAGTTTTAATAAATTTTATTTTAAAAGAAAAAGAATTTTCACACATTGAAAATAAGGTCGATTTAATTTACAAGAAATTAAAAGTAAAATCACTCAAAAATTAGAGATTATTTCATAAATTTCATCGTATATTAGCCCAAGAGAATCACAAAACTGATCTTCCTTGCCAAACAATTGCGAATCATCAATGAAAAACCGCCGGAGAACGGCGGACGCTACGACGGAATGTAATTGCAGGCCGATACACATTCCTCATCAGGATGACCGGCAATCATTCCAGTAGCAGAAAAGGACGCCGCAACGACGGCGACGGACGATCCGTTTCCAGTGAGACGTTGAACGAAGCTTTTGAACTCCTCAGGACGGACATGGATAATCTTCGGCGATCTAAGGTAAACGATTACAGGATCGCGTCGATTCGGAATCGGACGCAGATTAATCGTTGTCGATTTCTTGAAAATCTTCGTGGAGGATTTGTTCACCGTCAATGGCGGTGGCCTTGGACCTCGAAGTCGCAATGGCAATTGATTCCTGGCGGCGGAGTTCATCGTTGTTCTGCAATTACAAGCTAGGGCTTGGAAATTTGGTACGATTTCTTCACCTTCTCGGTTTTGCCGTCTTGAATTAGGAACAAAATAGATTGGAGTTTATATAACACGATGAACTATGAATGAATCTTGTCTCTTTTTCTGGAATTCAATTAAAAAATTATTTTAGTACCAAGTCAATTTCTGTTTGGTTGCTTGCTTAGATTATTTGGTCACTTTTACAAATTTCTAGATAAATGAAGAACAGGATGAATTTGAGTATGAATCTATTCATTATGCAATAAATATACCACTCATTTGTTGGCTAATTCAACTTCAAAGTGTTAGGAATCACACGACTAATTAATTATGAGTTTATGATTAAAGAATACTATTAACTCCTCCCTACTCAAAGTTATATACTGTGAACTATTGTTATTTCTCTCTTGCTTGCTTAGCTTATATAACGTCTCTCTCCGAAATCTCTCTTTCGAAAATCTCTCTCCGCCCTCGTTTTCTAAAATCTTCTCTTAAAACCGAGGCTAGAGGCTCGAGCATACGTCGCTTGGCCGTAGGCGACGCAATAACGAATTGACTTAGCTCACTTGTCGTTGGAAAGTGAGTGCCGCACAATCGCAAGTCCTCTGTCATCAAAAGTGTTATTGTGACAAGTGGTATCTCTATTGGTATAAGGCCTTTTGGGGAAGCATAGAGCAAAACGCGCAAAACCCACGAGAGTTTATACTCAAAGTGGACAATATCATACAATTGTAAAGAGTCGTGTTCATCTAACACAAAGTTCTATATTAGAGATTAAAATTATGCTCGGGATAAAGGGTTGTGATTTCGGTGAGCTCCACGAGGTAAGCTACACGAAGCATTAGTGGCCCAACCCTAGACACTACAAGATCCTCGAGTATCAATTTTCAAGATTTGAATTTTTAATTTTATGTTTAATAAGTAATTAACTCCGTTAATTAAATGATCATGTCTTTAAATGCGGGAACATAAAATTAATTCTTAAATAATATGGATAGTGTGCTATGACCAAATATATAAAATTTTAAAAACTTAATTAATAGACTTCACAAACTTAGCTCATTATTTATTTTATAAAATGAATATCAATCAAGAACACTACGAACTACGAACACTATAATATCTATAATGTCAGTGTCATTTTGAGAAATTCAACCAAATCATAGAACTTACGCATTAGATTTAATTCCATTAATTCGAATTATAACTTAAATTATCGACTAGAATTAAAATTTCAACATTTAAACATTAGAAAATAAAAAATAATCAAATTTCAATTAGATATTTGAAAAAATCAAGGTTGATTGAATTATTATTATTATTTAAAACTAATATCCTATTTATAATTATTTTTTAAATTCATCCTCAGCTAATCTCCTTTAATTAAACAAAATAACAAAAAAAAAAAAAAAAAANAGAAAAATATTTTATTATTTATTATAATATTGTGATATTGTTGTGGGGATGGTTAGTTTAGAAAAAAAAAAGGACAAAAAATTAAAATTGCGTATGTTTTGAATTGTTCTTCTTGATTTTATTTAATTTTGTTATTTAAAAAATATATATTTAAGCTTGCCGGCTGTCGGCCTAGAAAGTATTATTATTTTAATCTTTATTTAATTATTAGAAAATTTAGAAGGTTAGTTGAAGACTTGAAGTGGATGAAAAGATGGGGGAAAACGCCGTTTGAATTTTTATTTTAATTTTGGACTTAAATTTTGACCAAGTAGCTTCCATTTTTTTTTTTAATTTTTTATTTATTTTGGCTTATATAATTATTAATTAAATTATAAATTTGTATCTATTTTGTTAATAAATTTGTATTTTAAAGTTTATAGATCAAGACGCATTTTGACCGTTTTAAATTTTTTAATATTTATTCGAAAAAAAAATAATTTTAATTTTAAACACACATTTTCTAAAATTTTAAAATGAAAGCTATCATTTTCTTCTCAAATTTTATGATTAAGTGTGAAATTTAATAAATAAGATATGTTAATATATTTTGGACTAAATGTGAAAATTTTAATAAAAGTTTTTAAATTAAAATATGAAAATGAAAATAGTAAATTTATAATTTTTTTAAAGTTTTATATAAAAATTCGAGAAATTAAGAAATAACATTTGAAAGTTTAATAATAAAAATGATATTTAAAATTTTAAATTTGTTCCATCTCAGTCTTTATTCTTAATATTTATTTTTATTTTAAATAAAAATAATGTTGAGATAGTGTTAAAAAAAAATAAATACGAGATTGATAAAATAATATAATTAAAATAGTTATTTTTAAAATTTTGTTGATTAAATTATATAGACATTATAAAATTTAGAAATAACCATAATTTTTATTTAAAAAAAAAAATCAAAAGTTTGGTTTATTTTCTCATTATTTCTCTACCATCAAATTTATATTTTGTAAGAAAACAAATAGGTTTTTTTTAGCTAAATTCTAAATATATAAACTTTTTTAAAATATACGATAACAAAAAAAAAAAAAAAAAAAAAAAAAAAAAAAAAAAAAAAAAAAAAAAAAAANATAATAATTAATATATATATATATAATGTTTATAAGATTAATTTTAAAAATAAAGTAATTATTTTTTAAAAAAATCCTAAGGATTCGACTATCTCCTAGCAAAGCCTTGTTGAAATTAAAAAGAAAAAAAAGAAAAAAAAATGGTAAATATAAAATAATGATGAGGAGCTTCAACGAAAACCATGCATGCAAGAGCCGTCGATGGAGGAGGATTCCGAGCGATAATCTCTCCTTCTCTCTTTCTCTCTCTATTAGCACGCATGCAGCTCGGGCGTTGATCGAATGAGGAGCTTCCATCGCTGAATGATTGACGATGATGATCAATTTCAGAGGATTTCATCGTCAATTTCGCCTTCTCCACTTGGTTTCAACCTTTTACTTTCACTTTCCATTGTTTTCTTCCATTTTCTTTTCCTCCAAAATTCTCTCCTCTTTTCATTTTCTGGAATTCGAATCTGCTTGATGATGATACACGTTTTTTTATTTTAATTTCAATTTGTCTCTGTTTATATACATATATGTTGATTGGATTTGAGATTTCAGAGGACGACGTTTTTCCTGTTGAATGAATGATTGCATTCACGATGGAGGATATTTGTGATTTTCGTGTTTTCGTGTTTATTTTTGTCGAATCTATCGAGTTGAAGATGTTGGTTGTGTCTTCGGGGTGATTTGATCTAATTAGGGAGGTTTGGATTGAATGCTCTGGTTCTTCATGGGGATCTATTCTTATGAGGAGATTCAGGGGAGGGAGATTATGTCAAGAACTTAAGAGGTTGGTAAATTGATGGGGAACACATGTGTAGGACCAAATCTCGGCAATAATGGATTCTTGAAATCTGTTACGGCCGCAGTATGGCCAAGCCGACCACCGGAGGAAAGACTTCCTCCGCCTAAGGATGGGGCCGACAGCAAAAGTAAGGCAAATGCGAGTTCGGATTCAACCAAGAACGACGATGCTTCTAAAGATTCAGATCCCAGTGGTGTTCAAAATACGCCGCCTGAAACCGTGAAAATTGGTAATAATGATCCACAAAAAGCAGTGGAGCGTGAGATGTCGTCTAGAGTGATTAAAGATGAAACTAGGGCACCAGACGGAACAAAATCGAAAAAGGTCTCTAACTTTAAGAGAGTATCCAGCGCAGGACTTCAAATTGATTCGGTGTTAGGGCGAAAAACGGACAATATTAAGGATCATTACACATTGGGGCGGAAGCTCGGACAGGGGCAGTTCGGGACGACATTTCTTTGTGTGGCGAAGGAATCGGGGAAAGAATTTGCGTGCAAATCTATAGCGAAAAGGAAATTGACGACGAAAGAGGATGTGGAGGATGTTAGAAGAGAGATACAGATAATGCACCATTTAGCAGGTCATCCTAATGTGATTCAGATTGTGGGGGCTTATGAGGACGCGGTGGCAGTTCATGTCGTAATGGAGCTTTGTGCGGGTGGGGAATTGTTTGATAGGATTATACAGAGGGGTCATTATACGGAGAAAAAGGCTGCTGAATTAGCTAGAATCATAGTCGGTGTTGTCGAGGCATGCCATTCTCTGGGTGTCATGCATAGGGATTTGAAACCAGAGAATTTTCTTTTCATCAGTCAAGAAGAGGAGTCTGCACTTAAGACCATAGATTTTGGGCTCTCCATGTTCTTTAGGCCAGGTAACATCTTTCAACTCTTTCTTTTTGTTTGATGAAATAGTTTCTTGAAATCGTCGTTCGTAAGGCTTATTATTTTAGACCTTGCTTTAAGTTAGTTTTGATTGGATTCCACTATTAAAGGAAAGCTATAAGGTAAAAGTTTAGGAGGCAAGTTAGAGCGAAGTTTTGAAGTTTTTTAGTATAATGACAGCGATAATTGACATATGTTATTGACACTCCTAACTCTAAAATAAAAAAGAAAGAAAAAGTGGGATAAAGATTTGTACTTCCAAATTTGAAAGAGAAGTTATGCTCATGTTGAAATACTGAAGTTTGAATATTAAACAACTAAGGTAATTGTCCCTTTTTGTTCTTCGGGCATATACGACCTCGAAATAGTAATTTCTCAAGTCAGCACGTGGTGGTAGTGATTAACCTTGTCGAGCTGACTTGATGCAGCACATATATTGATCTAGAGATCAAGAGCCGACAGGCAACAACCTTTTTGAAAGAATATGCATTAAATTAGAATTACTTCATGTATAGAGAAGCTTGCATCGTCTTTCTGTCATACTGCTTAAAGGGACGCGAAGTAATGTTTCTGACGATCAAATAGATTTTAATGGTTAGGATCGTGTACCGGCAAGCTGTGACCGAACGGTTGAGTTAGTTTGAAATTATTCTTCACGAATAGTTATGTTTATGAAGAAACTTAGTCGCAATGAGAGGTCTATTTATGAAGATTATGTTATTTATATCCACCCTGCATCTGTTTCCCTTTTAGTCTGACCAGAAATAGTTTTTTCTCAGGTGAAACTTTCACAGATGTTGTTGGTAGCCCATATTATGTAGCCCCAGAAGTATTGCGGAAGCTTTATGGGCCAGAGTGTGATGTATGGAGTGCTGGGGTTATCATATATATTTTACTGAGTGGCGTGCCTCCGTTCTGGGATGGTGAGTTTCTGGATCCAGAAACCACACCCTTTTGGATTTTCCAGCCATTAAATAGCTTCATAGGAAATAACTAACTGTATATACATGACTTGTGTCCTAAAATTCTTATGGCATACCAGAGACGGAGCAAGGAATATTTGAGCAGGTTTTGAAAGGCGACCTTGACTTTATGTCAGAACCGTGGCCTAGTATATCTGGAGACGCAAAAGATCTAGTGCGGAAAATGCTTGTAAGAGATCCCAAAAAAAGACTATCAGCCCATGAAGTCCTTTGTAAGTTTATATCTATAGTGTATGAATTCATGGTCCCACAACATAGCATGGACAAGTTTTACTGTAATTTCTGAAAATCGATTATAAGATAATAATAATAATTTGTGTTACTTGTTAGCTGTAACTTACTTGCTACTTATTTACTTCTGTTACCATAATTATAATGTTTTATTTCATTATCGACTCTAAAAGAAAATCTGTTCTGGATTTAAGTGTACTAACTTCGAGGCTTCAATGACTTGGGTATCCTAATGTGAAGTTCTTGTAGCATCTGGGATATTTGGCAATGTCTAAATCTTTAGATCAGTTGACATTTACATAGGATGCCAAGAAGTATTAGATATGCTTGGTAATACATTAGAATAACAATTGCCATGAGATCACTTTTGCTATTTATAATTGATGAATGCCTACCTGTGAATTTAAAGAAAAAGGGTTCATCCTCCAATATGAATGTTAATTCTACTCAATGGCTGTGGAAGTGACCATGCTTGATCTTGCAAATAGGTTCACACTAACATGGTGGGGTTGAAACACAAAATCAATTCTAGTAATTTCAAATGATGTAAACAAACGTATAGGCGAAGTTCTTTTAATTGAATCTGAAATATTAAGTGAAGGACCAAGTTCATTCTATGGCTAATGTACTTGATCCAATGCTTCAAAATAAGACGTCTATGGGATCTTTAGCTGGAAGATTGTGTGACTTTGTCATCCCCTCACACAGCCCATTGGTGGCGTAAAATGGTTTCAATTGACCGTCCCCTTGGATATCTGGCTAAGAGACTCTAAAACTTCTTGTCATGCTTACAACATCTCTGTGGCTTGGATAATTAAGAGCGAGGTTTCTATTTTTTAAGTTTTTCCTCACCGTTCAGTTTTTAGCGTTGCTGTTGTTGCCTAAGATATAAGTTTTCTTATTTTCATATATCTCAATGTTAGTGTGCTTAATAGCTTTCTTATAGGGCCTTCGTGATTTTGCAGGCCACCCATGGGTAAAAGCTAATGGAGTTGCTCCTGACAAACCTCTTGATTCGGCTGTTCTAAGTCGTTTGAATCAATTCTCTGCCATGAACAGGCTGAAGAAAATAGCAATTAGAGTGAGTGCTAATCATCTAACTCTACGACTAATGATATCCAACAAACCATCACCTAGTGCCTTGCAGTGTTGAGTGAGCAGCCATCAAACACATTTTAAACAAGCATAAAAGTGCATATTAGTATGTGAAACGATTTTGATGAAGCAAATGTTTAGTTAGTTCGTGATGTGGTAGCTTCTTTCTGAAGGTTGTTGTTATTCCGGTGAGACTTTTCTCAACCTGTTGTCTATTTATAGATTATTGCAGAGAGCCTTTCTGAAGAGGAAATTGCTGGCCTCAAAGAGATGTTTAAGATGATAGACACGGACAATAGTGGTCAAATAACTCTAGAGGAATTGAAGCATGGCTTGGAAAGAGTGGGTGCTAATCTTCAGGATTCTGAAATTAGTGGGTTAATGCAAGCAGTAAGTAATGCTATACTCTCCCAGGAGAAATATTCTCTCTTTCTAGACTTCATAAAAGTTTGTTTTTTCTGTTTCCACTTGTGCTTCCTTGATTTACGTTTGATTTATTGTTAAGAGGTCAAGTCTCCGTTAGATTAGAGAAATTATGAAACCTTTAATTCTTAATCTGCTGTATGGATTGTTTCAAATGTGAAGATGGTTGCACATTTTTAATTGCATGTACATTAGTTAGCACAGGCTGTGCGGTTTTTAATATTATAGACATATTAAAGACAGAACTTGAACGATTATCATTTCAATGCCACTATCAAACTATCATAGTTAGTATCCTCGAGAAATGAGAAACATATTTCCATGACAGAATTATCAGCATATTTCTTCATGGTTCATTCCAACTTCGTGAAAGTCAGTTGTTCTCCAGTTTTGGTTTTAAATATTATTTCAATTCAATATTTCAGGCAGATGTCGATAATAGTGGTACCATAGAATATGGCGAATTTGTAGCAGCAATGCTGCATTTAAACAAGGTTCAGAAAGAGGACCACCTCTTTGCTGCCTTCTCGTACTTCGACAAAGATGGGAGTGGATACATCACACAGGACGAGCTCCAACAAGCTTGCGAAAAGTTTGGTTTGCCAGACATCCGCTTAGAAGATATAATGCGTGAAGTTGACCAGGATAATGTAATCATTCTCCTCTTGATTATCTTTTCTTATTGCCTGCCTTTCTTGCTGCTTGATTGACTATGAAAATATAAAAGGGTCGTCTTCCATTTTAACAATCATGCCCCTTTTGATTTCTTTTCAGGATGGTCGAATAGATTACAGTGAGTTTGTGGCTATGATGCAAGATACTGGTTTTGTCCGGAGGTGATTGATTGTAAAGCTGCATCACGATTGGAATTAGGGAAAGCTTTTAGGCTTTAACTATTAACATGCCAAAAAATTCTGGTTCCCAACCAAGAAGACAAATTTATTTATTTTCTGGCCAGTAGGCCCAAATACATGTTTCTTTTTTTTATAGTTAGAAGTTGAAATTAATGCTTGTTTGTAAAGATGACAGGCTTCAGAGGGAGAGAGTTAGTTTCTTGTTTCTGTTAATGTTTTCCTTGTCCATATCGATTTGTTTTATATTGAGCAATTCATTTGTAATAGATCTCAAGTCTGTTTATTGAAGAATACTGATCATTATTTAATTCTTGTTCTTTGTTTACTATGATTTCTGCTCTATTTTGTACAAGATTTACTCTTTTCGATTATTGTTGTATAACTTTGCTGAAAACTCGATACTGATAGCAGTGGTTTGAACATGTCAGTACTTGAGAATTACCACTACACTGCCTCGTGGAGGATCTTAATGTAAGTTCTTCTCTTCTATTAGAATATATCTTGTGAGATACTGAACATGATTTGTTTCATTTCCTTTTCTATTTTTATTTAGCTCAAGATAATGAACATTTTGCTTTAGCCATTTTTATGTGAATTACCACAGAAGGAAGGACAGGACATGGAGCAACAATGATGGTTCAATGATTTGGTAAGGCGATTATGGTACTTTCTTGTCAAGTTCTATGCTTATAATGATTCTCATTTTCTCTTAACAGATCACCTCTAGTGTGATATCCCACGTTGGTTGGGGAGGAGAACGAAACACCCTTTATAAGGGTGTGGAAACCTTTCCCTAGCAGACACATTTTAAAGCCTTGAGGGGAAGCCCGTAAGGGAAAGCCTAAAGAAAACAATATCTGCTAGCGGTGGGCTTGGGTAGTTATTGTTGCTTCCTTTTAACTCTTTTGGATATTGACATCATCTACAGTAGTGAAAACAGTCATCTATGTTTCTTGTACATGTAATGTCTCGATAATAGCCATGTGCCAATAAATGTTTGTACTTAACTGAGGTTGATTTTATGTTTGATATGTCTTTCTGATTGTGGATAGTTGACAAAAACTGATACAGTAAGATTCAAACTATTTTCTTGCCTATGTGGAAGGTTTTCCTAATCGTCACTCCTGGGGAATTATATCGGTTTCTTGAAACAGTTCACAAAGGAACCATAAAGCACATTTTCTAAGGACCTGAAAGGTAAAAAATGCTACCCTTCTGATAAAATGAAATTAAGTTGAATCTTGAGGTGTATGGATTCTGGTATGAATTTTCTATTCATATTGATTGATTTATTCTTGAGAGACTGTCTAAGTTTGTAGAAGTTGTTTAGATAATTAAGCTTGCATACTCAATTGGTTAAAACATATTCATACACTCCACTTTTATCTATTGATTTATTCTTGAGAGACTTGTCAAAGTTTTTAGCACTTTTGAATGTGTATTTATGCACCTTGTTTATTTTGTTTCAGGTCATATTCACTTCAGTAAGAAAGTAAAAGGTGAATGCGTGTTCAAAGATGAAAATGGCGCTATTGTAAGTATCAATATCATAATCTCAAGCTCTTATCTGGATCTGAATATTGATGAACACTTTTCGGTTTTAATCCTATATTTACCTCCACAACCAAGGGCACTTCTCTTTCAATCATGGTTGGCTTAAATACATGACTCTTTTTTGTTGGCTAAATTAAATAGCGCATGATCTCCGACCTAACACTGTTTTTCATCTTTCCTTCTCCTTTTTGTTAACTTTTCGATAACATTGTTACAGTTAGCTTTTCCCTTCGTTTTCAAGCTTTCTTTCCAGGTGATGAAAGTGGGAGAAGGTAATGGAAAGTTGTCCAGTCACCCCACCAACCACTGTCACCTTCTAACCAGTTGCCTTTCTATTTGTCAATTTTAAGTCATGCAGCACCATGTGAGCCATTTTGTTGCTGTTTCTTGCCTCCATATCATTATAAACTTTCCACCTTTAATGCAAACAGATGGACAGAGCAGTGCTGTGGCTACTGAGGTTTGAAAAATCCTCTCCATTTTTCATATCAATTTTCTATCTCTAAATTGTTAGGAGTCACGGACCTCCACAATGGTATAATATTGTCCACTTTGAGCATAAACTCTCATAGTTTTGCCTTGAGATTCGCCAAAATGTCTCATACCAATGGAGATATATTCCTTACTTATAAATCCATGATCATTCCTTAAATTAGCCAATGTGGGACTCCCTCCCAACAATCCTCAACAATCCTCCCCTCGAACAAAGTACAACATAAAGCCTCTCCTGAGGCCTATGGAGCCCCCGAACAGCCTCCCTTTAATCGAGACTCGACTCCTTCTCTAGAGCTCTCGAACAAAGTACATCTTTTATTCGATACTTAGTCACTTTTGACTACACCTTCTAGGCTCATAACTTCTTTGTTCGACATTTGAGTATTCTATTTACATGTCTAAGTTAAGGGCATGACTCTAATACCATGTTAGGAATCACGGGCCTCCACAATGGTATGATATTGTTCATTTTGAGCATAATTTCTCGTCGCTTTGCTTTGGCATCCCGAGAAGTCCTCATACCAATGGAGATATATTCCTTACAAAATTCTATGATCATTTCTTAAATTAGCCAACGTGTGACTCTCTCCCAACAATCCTCAACATGAATGACCTACTTTTTAAAATTTAAGATGCAGTTCTTAACTAGAACAACCAAAACACAATCCCGAAACAATAAGAACAAGCATTGTACAACTCAAGAGCTACGAAACAATACCTATAACACTAAATTGAAAGACCTTGATTTCATAGCTAGCTTAGTTCAATGGTTTTCCTCGTAGAACATCCTTCTCTAATGATCTTGTTAGCAGCAGAGCAGGAAATTCCAGCCTATTTCTTCCTTGGTTGGTGCTTCCAAGTCCACACTTGGCATGCGGATGATGATGCCTCCTCTTTGGCCTTTGCATATGATAAGTCAAGTAAGTCCCACCTAAAAGTTGATTTATATCTCAACTTTATAATCTTTTTTCTTCCCTTTGTCGTACAATAAATGGCTGGATATTGCTCTATATTGTGATCATTATCTCTTTATTTTCTTGCTATTTACATATTCCTAGTGTATTTATATAGCTGGATGGCACTTGATTGTCAATTTTTCATAATTAGGTGTGCAATTAAGTAGTCAAACCTACCAACTAGGATAAGAGAGGAGATTCGAGAAACATAAACAAGTTCAAAATTGATTGAGTTTTGTCCTTTGTGGCAAATTTTCATCGATTAGATTACTAGAAATAGGTTCGGTTATTGATTTGTCATCGACCCTTTTTTTTATAACGCCAAACTATGGTAGTTAAAGAGATGAAATATAACTTTCAATAAGTCGTTTATTTGCCTAATTTTTTAAGTAGGACTTGAATTTAATTGATTTATTATTATTATAATTATTTTTTTTTTGTTAAAGTTGAATATTGCTTGATATATTCTTTTAAGTTAAATGGAGATTAATAATTACATGCTTCTAAGTTCAAATTAAATTTCAAAAGTTTGTAATTAAGAATTATATATATATATATACTCATGATACTCATTAACCATTGAACTTTTATTCTTAAAAATATGAAAAGAAAACCTATTATAATTCTAAAAACCTAGTATATTTATTAAAATTGAATTAATATTTAAAAAAAATGAAAAGGAAAGGAAAGAAAAATGACTTTAAACCTAAATATCAAGTTTGACAATTGGGCAAAAGCTTCGAAGTGATTGATTCCACTAAAAAACAATTTAGTGCTTTTTAATTAATAAAAATAAAAGAAAAAAAAAAATACAGGTATTGTATTAAATAGTCAAATCTTGATAATGAAAAGTAAAAAAAACATTCATATTTTTGGGAAAAAAGAAAAAGGATGGGAGCAAATGTCCCATCCAAAATGCGTGATCTATAAGTCCACGTGGAGGAACTACGTGTCAAACGCATACCCTTGTGCCACCTGTCGTTGATTTTGCAGTGGTGACTCACAACCAATCAACCTAGTTTAGCTGTCACTTAATAACTCGTTCCTTCTGATCCTAAAACGTGGCAAGAGAATGACGGGCCAGCTGGCATCCTTCCTTTTTATTTATTTATTTATTTATTTTGTTATTAGAATTTGAAAAGACAAAAAGGTTAATAGTTTAGTAGAAGTTAATGCCCAAAAATGTTTCAATTGGGGGGGTTTTTGGTAATTGTATGGAATATTTATATATATTCTTTGAAAATATATAATTTTGGAGTATAGTATAAAGGTCGACAATTCCATATTCTAGAGTAACCTCCATTGAGTCTGTACACCTAGGTCAAAGCGGTTGTTCTCCAAAAACACAAGTATCTACGAAGTCACAACACTATGAAAGTTCAAAAAAAAAAAAAAAATTAGAAAATATTAATTATAGCGACTAGATAGACAAAACATGTAGGTATCGATTTAAAACTTTTTGAAGTATAGGGACTAAATTGATACGATCAAGAATTTATAAATCAATCTTATAATTTAAAAAAAAATCAACCCTTTAAATGTACTAGCTTAGATTGACGAACACGGGTTCAATTCAATTTATATAAATTAGTTAAATAAAAGCTATATGAATTTAGATTTTTTTAATTAAGCTAATGAACTCAAATTCATTGAAATTAGGAGCTAAATATCTCATTATTTATTAATAGGTTTATATTTATATTAACAGAAGTTCTTACATAAATATATATTTTCATAAAAATTATATGATAAATTAAAAATAAAACGGGGTGAAAATTTAAAAATAAAAAATAAAAATAAAAAATAAAAAGGAGGGGCCAATGACGGAGAAGGTCACATCCCTGTCACGTGGTATTACCTGAGGAGTCGGGCACCGCCTCTCATCTCTTTATATTTTTCCATAAAAAATTTATATATATATATATATATATATTTCTTTATATATTTCTTTTTTTCATTTTAAAATTTTTGGTTTTTGAATACAAATTAATTAATTAATTTGGTCATTGTCGACGTTCTCCCTTAAAGCCATCTCTAATTAATATGATCGAGACTCTTATTTAAAAAAAAAATAATCAATTTTGATATTAGTAAATTTCATATACGGTTGATAAGTGTATATGAAACATGAACCGATGTACCATATCAGAAAGATTCAAATATCTAATCTTTTGATCGAGAGTATATCCATACATAAATTAATTAAAAATAAATTTTAATTTAATTAAATAAAAAATAAAACATATCATATATTCTATACCATAATTACAAATAATCAAATCCAAACTTTTAAAATCATATAAATTAAAACAAAACTAATTTTATGATATTTTTTTTTGGTATATTATTTTTATATATATAGGGATAGTTTAAGAATGATAAGAAGTTGTACTACAAAATTATATTTAAACAAATTAATATTGATTTATAATCAATTAATTATTTATAATACGTTTGTAACATTGAGATTATTGATTAATTGTTGTTATTTAGTTTATTTTTATTAAGTTAATTAAATTTTGATTCTATTTTTTTTTTATTAACAAAAATTTTAGATTTTTGAACCATGAATATTAATAATTATTTTTAAACAAATAATTTATAAAAATATATAAATAAAAATAAAAAAACAATAATAAAAAATAATAAAGAAAATAAATAAATTTAAAAGTTTAGAAGATAATATGGGAAATTAAAGAGGGAGAGGTTTGTGTTCAATGATTAATGGATAAGATCCTAATCACACAAATATCGAACCAAATTATTAAGTCCAAGGGTGAGCGGTATTAAGTCGCTAATGGTCGAGATTACATATCTTATCCAATTTAGCTATATTTAGGTGGACGAAAAAACAGTTATTTTTCCTACCAGTTTCATGATCGTTTTAATTTAAAACTTTACAAAATGTTGATTTTTTTTTTAAAATTTTATAGATATTTTCAATATTTGAATATCGATAACTAAAAACTCGAGTAAATTACATTACAAGTAACCGTTTTTTTTTTTTTAGGGTTATTTACAATTATGAACATTGGTAGTATTAAAAGTGTTGTTGAATTCCTTTGTGTAGAGGTAATGTAATAGCAAAGAATGGCCTCACATTTGGTCACCAAAAAGGTCTTCAAACTCAAACAAAAATTTGATTCTTTTGGCCTTTTAAATTCATCAAGCAATGCATGAGTTCTTCAAACACTTCATTATTGTGAAAAGCTTTTCCCTTAATTGGACTAAAAACCCTCATTTACAAAGCAAAATGACGCCCACAAAAAACTCGTGTCATCGTATCGTTGATACATACGTATTTGCTAAACACGTGTTTATGTTCCCTATGTTTGAGTGTTTTTTCAATTTGGTCCTTCCGGATAAAAGTGACTGATGGTAAACTACAGAAGAGGAATTACATTATTTCTAAGAAGAATATTCAAAATATTTACCAGCTTTTTAGAAACCCAGATGAATTGACTTAATCCTGAACCTAACAATCCAAGTTTTTGTTGGAGCAAGAACCCTTGAATCAGCTTTTCTAGGGAAGAAAGCCTGTATCGTACTTACCGGGGGAGCCTCATTCCAAAAGGCAAACGTCCGAAAAAACAAGCTACGAAAAATAAATATATATATATATATATATATATATATATATATTGGGTTTATTCAATCCATAAATCTCGAGTCCAATCCCTTGTTGTCATAGATCAGAGGAATGCTTCCTCAGATTCTGGATCCCTCTCTCAAAGAGAATGAATCTTTTTATCCAAGGATCAGAAGGAAAAAAAAAAAAAAAAAAAANCAGCTGTGACCAATCTTCAAGTTTGATTCATTGGGGTTCGAAAATGCGAGATATCTATGGGTTCGAAAGAAGAAAAATCCGCTGGCGCGACTATTTTAGTCGCGGGATCGGCCCTCGCCATACGGTTCTGCAGCATGCGGAACACGACGATCATTAGAAATAAAAATTAACACATTTTTATACAAAGTTTGGATCATGCTAGAATTAGATTATGTTTCGAGAAGCCAGATTTAAAACCTTGTTCTAAATTAAATCACACTAGAATTATATATAACTAGGAGGACTAAATTGAAAAACAAACCAAATATTAGGGATTAAAAAAATAAAATTTAAAATTTCCAAAACAAAAAAAAAAATATTGAAAACGTTGAGTAAGATATTGTACCAAACGCAATGTACATGCATTTATTTTCCTATTAAGGAGGGTTCGTTCCTTGAAAATGAAATTGATTTCTCTAAGAATACGAAAAAAATACGAAACTTTGGAACACGTGTACGGGCAAGATGGTAGGGTTGTTTTGAGAATGATTGATGCTCGGTGAGATAAGGTGCAAAATGTCTCACCTTTCATTATTAGAAAAAGAAAAAGAAAAAAAAGCCTTCCTTAAAAAAACATACAATTTCTAAAGTCTAGTAACATCAAATATGGGATATTAGGCACACTTGTTATATACCATAAAACATAAGGGTATTTTCGGTACTAAAAAAACAAACTATTCCCTCTCCTAATGGCTCTTTATATAAGAAGTGAATGAGCACCATTGATGGTGCAATAGATTGAGCCAACTCTTTCTCTCTCTAAAGCTCTTCACTTCTGAATCTCCACTCTCCTTCAACATCACCAAAAAGGTATGGTCAATATGAACTATGAATCTTCTTTCACAATGGCGAATTGTCAAACCATTACTCTTAATCATTACACATTCATCATAGCATATATATGTGTGTGTGTGTGTGTGACATGACTTAGATAGGAAGGTTGGAGACGACATGGAGAAAACAAGTTCGTTAGGATTGGCGAGGACGAAATCCGATCAACTGTTGGAGAAGGTGGCAGCAGCATTCAAGTCACCGACGTCGAGCAGAGAGGCAAATGGGGTGGTCGGGGAGAGTGGTAGCTCGACGTTGTCGAGGAAGCCGAGCAAGCAGACGCTGACAGCTCCTTCACCGGGGTGTGGCAGTGGCAGTGGTCGAAACACACACATCAGGAAGTCTAGGAGTGCACAACTGAAGCTGGATTTGGATGACTTGGGCAGTGGTGCAGCCCTGAGTAGAGCTTCAAGTGCTAGCTTGGGCTTGTCATTCTCCTTCACTGGCTTCACACTGCCACCTGATGAAATTGCTGATTCCAAGACATTTAGTGATGAAGATATACGTAAGTAATTCTATAGCCTTACTTGAACATGACTTGTTCTATAAATTCAACGACTGTTTTCGAGTTCTAAAAGATATACGTGTCGGTCTATAGTATAGCTCTTTACACGGAAAGAAATTTAGTTGAGAATTTAGAATGAAATCCACACAAACAAGAACATAAGCGAATACTCATGAAACAAAATTCTTCAAATTCAATACAAACTACTAATTTTCGAAGATTAGTTTCGATTTCTTCGTCATCTACTTTCTTTTATGTTCTTCACGTTCTCTTCCTACTTTTTCAATATGGTTCACACAATGTGTTTGGTAAAGGAAGATGAGAGACCGTTGGGCTATGGGTCCCGTTTTTCTGAACCCCGTTTTTGTTTGGTAAAGAGAAAGTGTCATGGTTTCGCTTACAATGGGAAAGCTAAATATAGTTGTGGCAATAAAAGTACTCAAATCTTGTGGTTATATGCTTGACCTTCTGCCTCTGTATTCTATTGAAGCATGGGAAGATAAGGCTTAAAAGAGTGACTGTCATATCCTCATACCAATTTAACAATCATAATACTTTTTTAATGTTCTTTTCTGTACTTTTGGCTCTATGGTCTATTATTAAAAATCCCCCCAAATTCAAGTACTTGAAGTACAATTTTGGAGTTTACAGCATTCAATCTTTCCGTCTAAAGATTCTTAACGAGGAACAGTGACGTAGAGTATTTTTGTGAGATCCCACATTGGTTGGAGAGGGGAACGAAGGATTCCTTCGAAGGGTGTGGAAACCTCTCCCTAGTAGATGCGTTTCAAAACTTTGAGGGGAAGCCCTTGAAGGGAAAGCACAAAAAGGATAATGTCTACTAGTGGTGGGCTTGAGTAACAAATGGTATCAGAGACAGACATCGGGCGGTGTGCCAGCGAGGACGTTGGGCCCCCAAGGGGGGTGAATTGTGAGATCCGACATCGGTGGGCTTGGGATATTACAATTTTTCCTCCTTTTACTTTTAAAACTCTATTGCTGCAACAGAACCAGCAATTTGCTTGGCTTGGATTTTCTCTCTGTTCTCTCTTCTTCCTTTTTTTGTTTTTTTTTTTCGGTGGGGGGTTGATTTGGCCTTATCTGGGACACTTATGCTTCTTTGTCTGGTAATAGATACCAAACTTGTGAAGGAAAGGCTATTAGGTGGTACTACTAATCAAATCAGCAGACTGACTAGGGCCCATGTGTTATTATTGAAAGAAAAGTTCAATCATTGAAGACTTCAATTTCATATTTGTAGACTCACCCTCAAATTCCTTTACCTACCTTTGACTCCTTCCCAGTATATCCAATTGACATTATTTACTCTTTCTGACTCTTCTATAGATGATTATTTTCGAACGTTTCGGGCTGCTTCCAATGCTTTTAGTCCATTGTTAGCTGCCGAAAACTATTATTAGGACATTACGTGTGTGTTAGTCACTAGGTAAGGAGTTGGTTACAAAGAAAGTGAATCAGCAAGGACATATGCAATCAATGGTTTACTTAGTAAGGCTTGAGTTCTACTCAGAAGTGAGAGGTCTAAGTTCCTTAAATTACTTGGGGTGTTTTTTTAATATCTTTCTCTCTGTATGGTGTTTTCTTTTCAACTTTAATCATTTCCAATAGAAGTTGGCTTCTCATATAAGAAAATAATGGTAGTTCTACATTTCAAGAAAGAAGTATCTTGGGGTAAATTCCCGCTTCGACCGTCTAACGTTTATATGCATATAATATAACAGCAGAGGATGTACAAGCAGGAACACGCAAGGCCAGATTTCAAACAGAACCAACCATGCCTATTCATCTCAAGGTAAATAAAGTGTAATGTCACCATTGAAATAAAGTGATTCTCCCCCAATACATGGCCACCTAATCTTTGATAACCAAAAACAAAAAAGAAAAAAAAATGAGTGTTCAAAGTTGTATGGTTCTGTTTTTCTGATGTCAAATGAATTATGGCTATCTATTTGGACAGGCAAAAACAGGGAGATTGATGTAGAGATTAAAGCACAATCCCCATAGAACATGGCTAAGCTAGCATGCAAATTATAGCATGGTCAGGTTCAGTCTTGTACAAAGTTTCATTTTATATCACCATTCATGTACAAGACTCATCCCATCTTTCCACCCAACTGAGAGAACAAAATAAGAACCAGAAAGATAAAATAAAAAACTTGAAAGGATAACTGTCCTCCTGGAATCTTAGACAAGCCTGATTTTTAGAAAACATTGAGTTCATGCACGTCAAAAATCAGGTTGTTTAAGGCTCAAAGAAGCTAATCAACGCATATCACTTTGTAGAGGGAAAGAAGTATACTTTTGGGAAACATAGACATCTCTAACCTGAGTTGAATATTTGCCCAAAATATGGTGAATAATGATTGTCTGCAACTTTACTGAACTCAGTTCATCCTGTTGTCTGGATGAAAATTTTTGCAGTTCACAGATGTTACTTATAAAGTAATTATAAAAGGATTGCGGACAAATGTGGAGAAAGAGATCCTGAATGGGATTACCGGTTTGGTACACCCAGGCGAAGTTCTGGCCTTAATGGGACCTTCTGGAAGTGGCAAGACAACATTACTCAATCTGCTCGGAGGGCGGCTCATACGATCTACAGTTGGTGGTTCAATTACCTACAATGATCAACCATACAATAAGTTCCTGAAAAGCAGGCAAGAATTCTAGACGAAGTCCACGGTTTACTCTTCAGATTCCGATACTAATGTAGAAAGATTATTAAGAAACATATTTTGATCATGACAAAATAAAATGCCATTACAGGATAGGATTCGTGATGCAGGAGGATGTTCTATTTCCCCACTTGACAGTGAAAGAAACATTGAGATATGCAGCTTTGCTACGACTGTCAAGAACATTGACAAAAGAGCAAAAGGAAAAGCGTGCTATGGACATTATCTATGAGCTGGGCCTTGAAAAGTAAAGCTTTGCAGCTCTTTCTAACTGAAAAGGCATTGAACCATACCATGTTACATTCTTCTGGAATAGGCACTCACCAATATAGATCCTCCTGCAGGTGCCAGGATACAATGATTGGTGGCTCCTTTGTCCGTGGGGTTTCGGGTGGAGAAAGGCGTCGGGTCTGTATAGGCAATGAGATCTTAATCAACCCCTCTCTCCTCTTTCTTGATGAACCAACCTCAGGCTTGGATTCTACAACTGCATTGAGAATTGTTCAGATTTTACATGAGATAGCTGAAGTATATGCACATATATATATATATATATATATATATATATATTTTTTTCCTTGGCTGATTAGCTCCAACATAGAATGATTAATCTGTTCTTCCATGGCAGGCTGGGAAGACCGTGGTGACAACGATTCACCAACCATCAAGCAGACTATTCCACAACTTCGACAAGCTAATTCTTCTTGGGAAGGGAAACTTAATCTATTATGGAAAAGCAGCAGAAGCAATGAACTATTTCTCATCTATAGGATGTTCCCCACTTATTGCAATGAATCCTGCTGAGTTCTTGCTTGACCTTGCAAATGGCAACCTCAATGATGTGTCTGTTCCATCAGAGCTAGAGGATAAGGTGCAAGTAGAGAATTCTGAGCCTGACAGTAGGCTCGATAGACCTTCTCCAGCTCTTGTGCAGGAGGTATGTTTCGGGAAATCAAGCCACATTCTTCACTTCTTTGGCTTTGATTTCAATATGATTATAATCCAGTTTGAAATAACCTGATCGTAGTAGAATTTCCATAGCTAGAAGATCGTCTGAATTTCATAAAATACGAGTCAAGGCATCCAGTTTTCAATTAGATTGTAATACTTGCAATAATGCGCACTGAAAATGAACGACGATGATTTGATTGGAATGCAATAATTTGAAGCAGTATCTTGTGGAGGCTTACGAGACGAGAGTTGCAGAGAAGGAAAAGAGGAAGATGCTCGCACCTCTAATGCTCGACGAAGAGCTGAAATCGAAGGTGAAGTCTTCGAAAAGGCAATGGGGAGCGAGCTGGTGGGAACAATATTCGATACTGTTCCATAGAGGAATTAAAGAAAGGCGCCATGAATACTTCAGCTGGCTGAGAATCACTCAAGTTCTCGCCACCGCCGTTATCTTAGGGTTACTGTGGTGGCGATCGGAAAGTGGCACTCCAAAAGGCTTGCATGACCAGGTAGTTCAACTCCTCCATTGTTGTAGAAACTTTGAAGCTTGAAATCTTAACGATTTACAGAAGCTTCGATTTATTCCGCTCAAGAATTTCACGATATTCAGGCCGTTACTTGTCTAAATGCTTTCATTTGCATTGCTGTAGGCTGGATTGCTGTTCTTCATAGCAGTGTTTTGGGGATTCTTCCCAGTGTTCACAGCAATATTCACATTCCCTCAAGAAAGAGCAATGCTAAACAAAGAAAGAGCGGCTGATATGTACAGATTCAGCGCTTACTTTTTGGCAAGAACCACAAGTGATCTTCCACTTGATCTTTTGTTGCCTATTCTTTTCCTTCTTGTTGTCTACTTCATGGCAGGCCTAAGGCTTAGCGCTGCTCCTTTCTTCCTCACCATGGTCACTGTCTTCCTCTGCATTGTGGCTGCTCAGGTATGCCTTCTTCTTCTTCTTCTTCTTCGGATTGAGCTCATTTGGTTTGCTTGGAGGAGTGATTTGAATGAGTTGTTTCATCATATAGGGCCTTGGCTTGGCTATTGGAGCTACGCTCATGGATGTCAAGAAGGCCACGACTTTAGCCTCGGTCACCGTCATGACCTTCATGCTTGCCGGTGGATTCTTTGTACAAGTAACGTGCTTCTCTTTCGTAATGAATTTTAGTGAAGTTTTAGTTCATATTATCGAAGTTAAGCCTAGGTCGACCATAGGTAGTGGAGATGGAGACGGGAAATATAAGTTATTTACAAGTAAAGAAACTAAACTTTCACAAGATCGTAAAGATTCAAGGTAGATCAGGTCTAAAATTTGACCAGCTATCAAGGTAGATCAGGTCTAAACCTGAAGCTCAGATGTTGTTCGACTGTCAAGGTAGATCAGGTCTAAAATTGAGAGCTCAGTTGTTGTCCGGCTATCAAGGTAGATCAGGTCTAAAAACGTAATTACATAAAGCATAGGAACTAAAGTTTAACAAGCATGTAACAAGATGGAATGAGTGATATACTATGAGACTCGAATTTTAACCTTGAAAACGTTAAGACGTATGGTAAAGTATTCACATATCATATCATTTTTTTGCAGAAAGTTCCGGTGTTCGTGTCTTGGATCCGTTTCGTGTCATTCAACTATCACACATACAAGCTTCTCCTAAAGGTGCAGTACAACAACATCCTACCTACCGTAAAGGGTATGAAAATGGACAACGGAGTAGTCGAAGTTACTGCTCTAATCGCCATGGCTTTCGGGTATCGTCTCTTAGCTTACATTTCGTTGAGGAGGATGAAACTGTCAGGAGTTTAACAGAAACAGAATGCAAAAGATTTTCTGAGGAAGATTTACTACAAGCAATCAGAGCATTGGTTTGCTTGAGCTTGAATCTGAGTTGCAGGGTCTAACAAATAGTAAAAATCTCTATTATGGAAACTCCATTGGTAATGTACTTACCTTTTGGAGACGGTGATAGCATCGAAGGCCGAACGGGGACGTGTTATCGTCGGTATGGCTTGCTCCTGGAGGTGCATCATCTAGCTAGAACATTTAAACAGCTAAATATAGTAGCCTTTAACAGTAGAGGTTTAGTTCCAAATCCATGAACATAAAATGTTGGCAGCACCTTTCTGTTCTTCCTTTTCTACAAGAGAAACATTCAGTTCAGAGGTGCTTTTTTGGTACAAACTCGGTTATTTATTACCGTTACATGAATCATAAATGTATGAATACGACGTTCGCTTCTACTGCTCTATTTATAAGGAACTATAGCAGCTACTTACACAGCAGATCATGTAAAACATTTACGGCGCCATGAACTCAAGCCAAGGTCCTTAACCAACCGAGTAGCCGAAGAAGAGCAGCATCCAAAATGGGGGACTTCTTTTCAAGCCCTGTCAAAGTAGAACGCGTTAGGAGGCAGTATAATTCTTGCCAAGCTACGACGAAACTAGATACCATCGAACGATAATCGGAACTCAAAGTTATGAGTTGTATAGTTCGTGAAACAAGTAATTCATTTCAGAAATGATGATCACCAAACTAGTTCTGCAAGGTCTCAAAGTTGGGCGAACCTAACTTGCTTGAGCTAAATTCGTTTCGGAAGACTACCCGAGATTGTAAATGATCATCAAATATCTGGAAAAATTGAAAGCTCACCGATATCAGCAGCTACTCGATGCGCACACATCACTCCGGAAAAGGCTACAGCTATTACTCCTTGTCCGGGAAAGCAGCTATCACCGACACAATACAGCCCATCTATACCCTGCAGGTCATCAGCAATGGCCTTTCAGTTGGATGTAAATTAAGCACATAGATAGGAGGTTAGCATTCAATCATAAACTCACAGTTGTATTAAATGGCATTCCAAGTAATCCCTTAGGGGTTCCCCGTGGCATCGGTCCATAGGTACCATTATTACGAGCTAGGAATCGTCTGTGTGTCTTCGGTGTCCCAATCTGTCATCATTTCAGAAATTTTCAGCCAACATAGCCAGACACCCGAAAGCCATGGCGATTAGAGCAGTAACATGTACTACTATGGATCACTTTTAACAAGTTCAATCTTTGTTGAAGCTTACTTCATTTTATTATTTTGATTCGAGTTTTTACGAAACGCACCGGTATTCTGTAAGGAGAGGTGCGGTTTTTAAGTGGTCAAAGTTTCTCAAGCATAGACACTTATAAAACTCAGCAGGATTGTGTAGTAGAGCATTAGAACCAAACATATACCTCCATAAAATCAATAGATGATTTTAAGCCGGGAAATAATTTCTTCTCTAGTCTAGAAATGATTTCATTTGCAATTTGCTCCTTCTTCTCTTCGTATTCTTTTCTGGAGAGCCCCTGGTATAGGATGCAACAACTAATCAAATGGAGGGTGAAAACAGGCGGATGGAGATTAAATCAAAGTCTAATACAAAAAAACATAATGGGAGATCCCACGTCGGTTGGAGAGGGGAACGAAGCATTCCTTATAAGGGTGTGGAAACCTTTCCCTAGTAGACACGTTTTAAAATCGTGAGGTTGACGGCGATACGTAACATGCCAAAGCGGATAATATCTACTAGCGGTCGGCTTGGGTTGTTACAAATGGTATCAGAGCCAAACATCGGATGGTGCGAGATTGTAACAACCCAAGTCCACTTCTAGCAGATATTGTCCTCTTTGGACTTTCCCTTTCGGGCTTCCCCTCAAGATTTTTAAAACGCATCTGCTAAGGAGAGGTTTCCACACCCTTATAAAGAATGCTTCATTCTCCTCCCCAACCGATGTGGGATCTCACAATCCACCCCCTTTAGGGGCTTAGCGTCCTTATTCGCACATCGTCCGGTGTCTGGCTCTGATACCTTTTGTAACAGCCCAAGCCCACTGCTAGCAAATATTATCCTCTTTGGACTTTCCCTTCCGGGCTTCCCCTCAAGATATTTAAAACGCGTCTGCTAGAAAGAGGTTTTCACACCCTTATAAAAAATGTTTCATTCTCCTCCCCAACCGATGTGGGATCTCGCAGAGACACTAGTTGGAGTAGGGAAAGACCCTCTCCATAGTAGACGCGTTTTAAAAACTGTGAGACTGACGACGATACGTAATAGACCAAAGCGGACAATATCTGCTAACGGTGGGTTTGGGCTTGGGCTTGGGCTGTTACACATAAAATCTTTGTTGTTTCTGGAACTAGTTTAGGGTGGAGAAAGTCATAACAGATACGAAGAGTGGGACGTCCGAAGCCTAATTTTTTTTAAAAAGTTAAAACTATCATTAACAAATTGTAGACTCACCTCCCAATCCTCTATGGAAGAAGTGGTAAAAATGTGAAGGATATGACGTCCCTCCGGAGCCAACGATGCATCGAGAACAGTCGGGATGCTCAGAAAGATGCTTCCATAGGGCTCCTCTAACCTTCTCCAATCACTCTAATTACAATAACAATACGAAGGTTTCATAGCAATTCCATGAAAAGTTAAATGAAACTGTTGAAAGTTACAGCTAGTAAAAGTATCAACTACCTCAAGAACAAAGTGGTGACAATCTGTGTCAGGCGGTAAAACCTCAGCTTTCACCCCCATATGAATTGAAAGAAAAGATGGGGCCTTAACATAAAGTTTCTGAAAGTTCTCCTCTTCCTTGGGAAGGTCCACTCCTTTTAACAGCTTTCCTTAAACAAAACAAAGTTCATACATAATCAGTAATTAATAGAATTCTGGGGGTAAGAGGGAGATGAAACATTCAACCAAGCAATATGATAAATTCTGCTAAAGGATTTGAGAAGAACTAACCAAAGGTATCCCATCTGGTAGCATTTGATACTATAGTTTTAGCAAAGAACTCCCTTCCATCAGACAGCTTCACACCTACCTACAATATAACCAAGTAAAAAATAAACGCAAATCTAAACATCTAATTAAGTCGAACATAACTTGTGAGATCCCACATCGGTTGGAGAGGGGAACGAAGCATTCTTTATAAGGGTGTGGAAACCTCTCCCTAGCAAACGCGTTTTAAAACCTTAAGGGAAAGCCCAAAGAGGACAATATCTTCTAGCGGTGGGCTTGGCTGTTACAAATGATATCAGAGCCAGACACCGGGTAATGTGTCAGCGAGGAGGCTAAGCCCCTAAAGGGGGTGCACACGAGGTGGTGTGCTAACAAGGACACTGGTCCCCGGATGGGGTTGGATTGGGGGGTCCCATATCGATTGGAGAGGAGAAGGAGTGTCAGCAAGGACGCGGGGCCCCGAGTGGGGGGTAGATTGAGGGGTCCCATATCGAATGGAGAGGGGAACAAAGCATTCTTTAAAGGGTGTGGAAACCTCTCCCTAACAAACGCATTTTAAAACCTTGAGGGGAAGCCCGAAAGAGAAAGCTCAAAGAGGACAATATCTGCTAACGGTGGACTTAGGCTGTTACGTAACTCAACTAGCTAAATTATAGATTTCAATCTTCATCCCTTGTTTGTATCATAATATTCTAAAAATAAATACTCACAGCTTTTCCATTTTCGGTTATTATCTTCGTTACGTTAGCTTTATACATTATCGAGCTGCCCTGATCAACGAGACCCTTTGCCAGGGACATTGCAATTCCACCAACACCACCAATAGGGTAGTTTATCCCACCAAAATGCCTGTCACATAAAACCTGAAGCAGACAGCATTCAGCGAAACGAGACAAAACGAAGAAAAACGTCTACCACAAACTCATAAAGCCTTACCATGGCTGCATTTATCATTGGTGTTTGCAAAGCATTCACCGTGCTAACGATAAAACACTGCATAAGCACCGAAAATAAGTTAATTTCAGAAGAAATATATGGAGTATGAAAAGAAACCCTATAATTTATAAAAGACAAAACTTACACCAAATATTCTCAATTAATCAATTCTCTGAGCTCACCTCTGCATCAATAAACGACAATAGACGGGGATCCTTAATGTACTTCCGAGCCACGTCTCCAGCATTTTGAGGCAAGTAGTACGCTGCAATGTGGATTACGTTTAAATACTTTCAGAATATGTATATTAATGAACAGGAATAAGCAAGCATTTCTTCTTTGATGTGTTGCTTAAGGGTGAAAATTTTCTTCAACCGACGAGAGAAAAGATAGATCGAGTGTCACTCCCTCAATGAACGCAGCGAAAACCCAATTAATAATGGCATATGTTTCGTATTCGTTATTTCTTACCTCAAAACTCTTACTCCTTAGAGAAAGTTTCAAAAATAAAATACAATTAACAAAATAAAAATCATTACCAAGTGTCAGGCATTCAAGAGGCTTCTGAAAGAACTGTCCGAAAAGGTATATCGGCTCCTCCAGCGATTTTAATTCCAATGAGTTTAAAGCATTGAATATCTATCCATGTAAGTAAGTTCATCACGTAAGCCAATCATTGTGGAGAAAAAAATCAGGAGGAAGATGCAGTCATCTCATAAAAAACTGACCTTCCAACAGGCTCCATAGAATTTGAGGACTCCTTCTCTTTCATGGGGAAAATTGCTAACAAGTTCTTCGATAAATTCACTGTATTCTCGGTGAATCCTTACCGAAAGATTCGTAGGTAGATGGAAATGAACAGTGGTTGGATCGGGAATCACTTGCATCTCACAACCGACGGCTGACAAAGCTTGTGTAATTAAATTTAGATTTCCCTGTCCACCATATTCGTTGAATAAAGAACCAAGGAGACTACCAGCCAAATGACTCAAATTGAAGAGAAAATTACAGCAAAGTTTCCTGGAAATAACTCATGAATGAAAGATGGAAGTGCAAAATGAAGCAACCATCAACCAAATGAAATGAAGTGAGCAAGATATGATCTTTTTTAACAAGCCCAGTGGTCTGAACCAGAAAACACTCTTCAGATCTTGTAGAAGAACATTGTATCTAATATACTTTATTGATCTATGCATTGATTTTTTTCTAGAGAGATGTATGTACACATTGATTTCTTTCTAGAGAAATGTGTGTCCGTATTTTATATATACGAGTATCTGGTCAGCTTATGTAACAGCCCAAACCCACCACTAGTAGATACTGTCCGCTTTAAACTTTCCCTTCCGGGCTTCCCCTCAAGGTTTTAAAAAACCTCCCCACCCTTATAAGGCATGATTCGTTCCCCTCTCTAACCGATGTGGGATCTCACTATCCACCCCCTTGGAGGCCAACGTTCTTGCTGGCTTACCACTGAGTGTCTGGCTCTGATACTATTTGTAACAGCTCAAGCCCACCGCTAGTAGATACTGTTCTCTTTGTACTTTCCCGTTTGTGCTTCCCCTCAAGGTATTAAAACGCGTTTGATAGGGAGAGGTTTCCACACCCTTATAAGGAATGCTTTGTTCTCCTCTCCAACCGATGTGGGATCTCACAGCTTATGTGCACCTCACAAGACAACTATCTAACCCTACCGCATTTAGTTGTTAAGGTAACTCATAGAATATAAATTCTCAGTGCCCATCATTGTTTAAACTCATTCTCTCTAAGCCCTTCATTATTTCCATAACCCTCATTGACCATTAGGCCAACCCATAGTGAGTTTCTCAAATGTATACACACCAACGATCTCTTCATCTTAGCCACGTGCGCATTCACTTTCTCCGTGCTACTTCCCTCGTTCTCCGGTTATAGCTAAGGAACCTAAGTTAACCTTGCTCACTTATATGCTTCCACACTCGTTGAAATTCAATGCAGTGGGTGTACTTACATGGCTCTTCCCATACAATAAAGCTTAAAATCTACTTCTAACAAATGAACACTTCAATCTAGGGATAAATGATTAAGGAGACTAGTTTTTGCCCTTTCAATCACTTTAACAATCAGAGCCACAACATAACTCTCTCTCACAGTATGAACAAACTAAATCAAGAGCATGAACAATCATTCAAACCAAAAGGTAATGGCATGCTTTGTATCTCAATTAAAATGATAAGTAACAACAATAATTAATGAACTAACCTTATCACTGAAACCAAACATTACAGAAGATCCAACATCAAAAGTATAGCCATCCCTCTGATAATAACCAGAGCTCCCACCAGGAATCACATACTTCTCCAAAACCAACACCTTAGCTCCTTTCACTGCTAATTGAGTAGAAGCAACTAAGCCCCCAATACCTGACCCAATAACAATAGCATCATAATGGCTCTTCTCCTCGCTTCCTCCTGCTGTTCTATCGCCGTCGCTCTCCACAGCTTCATCAACGCTCAATACAGATTTTGTCCTCACGATGAACTTTTCACTTCTCAAATTCACCCCAGAGAAGCCTGTATCAAGAAATTTAGCTTGCAAATTTCTGGGTTTTTGGCATCTGGGTTTGTTCCTATCTACAATTTTTTTGTTACTCAAATGAAAATACAGAGGGGTTTTGCACCCAAAATCCAAGTCAAAATGGGAATTATAAACAGCAGATGGAGAATTAAGCGGCAAACCAAGCATGGAAAGTGAGCGGAGAACAGCCATTTTGATTGTTCCGCTTCGGATTATGAAGAATTCAGTAGTTCAGCTTCGGATTATAAACCAGAGGGAGGGTTTTGATTCGAACCCATGATTCCTTTTGAAGATGAGACAAAATGGGCGTCCGATTGGCTCTTCTTTAATCGCTGAACCAAAAATAGAAGTGCGTTTTTCGTTGTTTGCTTCGAGTAACTTCAATTGACGGTTGGTGGGGCGGTGGAAATTTGGAACTTCAATTACTTGGCTAGTGGGTAGCAGTGTAATCCACTTTCCTCACCCAGTGTTAATGGCTTACGTTGAGCAGAGCCATAAATGGATGAGGAATTTCGGATTTGTGGCAAGACTTCCTCGATACTCTCTCAAATTCTCCAAAATCTGAGGAGATTGAATTGGGTTCTTGAAATGGCGATTGGGTTTGTGGAAAAAGAAAAAAACCCCATTGTGGGTTAGCCTACCTCGTTGACATGGTTGGATGATGAAAGTCACACCTCCACTAATTTAGAAAATGATCATGAGTTTATAATAAAAAAATACTCTCTCCATTGTTATGAGTCCTTTTTTGGTGAAGCCCAAAGCAAAGTCACGAAAACTTAAGCTCGAAGTGGACAATATCATATAATTGTAGAGAGTTGCGTTTATCTAACATTGTATCAGAGTCATTTAGTCGTGTCAATAGATTGGTAACATATCATTGTGGAAAGTCGTGTTCATCTAACATCAGAGTCACTTAGTCGTGTCAATAGATTGGTAACATATCATTGTGGAGAGTCGTATTCATCTAACATCAGAGTCACTTAGTCGTGTCAATAAATTGGTAAATCCTCAAATGTCAAACAAAGAACTCCAGAAGAGTTGAGTTGATATATTTTTTTTTTAATTATATAAAGCTCAAATATCAAACATTTTAAAATCAAAATGCATCACTAACATCGGTTATAATCATTAAATATTCTTAGTCTTTGTAAAAGTAGGGTTAGATCAGGTTGAGCGGTAAAAGTAGGGCTAGGTTAGGTTACAATCATTTCATTTTCATTAAATTTAAACTATGATAATTTTAAAAAAAATTTAAGGTTTACGGGTATTATTGAAACAAAACTCATAATTTAGACGTATTTTTTTTTTCATTAACATTAAACACTCACGGTTTGGACAACATCGGTGTCTACTCAAATTGGTCTTTAATTAGGCACTTGTTCAAAAACGAAATAACATTTAGGTACAACTTGGCCTTTATCCAAAAAGAAAGTTGCTCACTTTATTGCTTGATGAGTCACATGCAACGTGACAAGACCCTTTACGTTTAGTTTAATAGGTTGTCGTTCGGTATGATTAAGAAATTATTCAAAGAATTAAAATTCATTATCTATACTAACAAGGTACACATTCCTGTTCGGTGACTCGATCATAGAAATTCTACAGTTAAGTTAAGCTTACTTTGCTTCGAGCAATTGTATTTTGGTGGGTGACTTCTTGATTTATTTTTTTAAATGCACGTAAGTGAGAACAAATCATACTAGAAGGTCTCGAGTTGGTTTGTAGGGTAGTCTTTACTCTAAGAAGTAATGAGTAAGTAACGTTACCATGTCGTAGGTAAATGTCGAGGCCGAATCTTGACATGGGTAGTTAGGAGGTCCTCCGACGACCAAAAAAAAAAAAAAAAAAAAAAAGTTCCTCCCTCTCGCCATAACCCTTCATTGCCGGCACACCTCAACCATTAATAGATCATCGAAAACACTTGCTACTACTCATCTATGACGATCGATTGAGATATTGGATTGAGTCAGTAGAATAATATATATATATATATATATATATATAAATTCATAAATTCATATTAATTTTTATAATTTCACAAGAAATTTTCTTCATCGGTATGGGAGGCCCACTGCCTAACATCCATTTACTCCGACACCGTCCAACTTCCAAAACTGGTTTTTAAAACCATTAATTTTGGGCAACATTCGAAAATAAATTTCATATTTCTTCAAAATTTTCAGTGAGAATATTCCCATCACCATCTCAAAAGAAGCGCCAACGAATTTGGATCCGATTCTTATCATCACTCGTCTCCACTGATTCCTCCAATCTATCACCTCCCAATTTCACAGGTATTTTTCTGTTTCTATCATTTCCGATTCATGTTCTAATCGAGACCCACTACTTCCTCATCCATCCACATCATTACAAATCACACCCGGTTTCTAGTTTCTGTGAATCCGGAGACATTTTGATTTGATCATGCCCTTTTCTTGATGTTTCAGCGTCAATTCTTGGTGGGTGCGGCTTATTCTCAGGTGGGGTGATCGACAGTGCTGGGGTAAGTGTTTTGTTATTTTGTTTTTCCTTCTCGTTTTGAGTTGTCGCGATTGGTGCGATCTTCATCGATTGTTTGGTTACTGGGAAAATTTCGGAATCGAAGAAAATGATTAGGGATTTCGTTGTTGCGATTGTTCTTTAGATTGTTTTAGTTGATGCCATTGTTCCTTTGGGTTGGAGGTTTTCAACTAGTTTCGATTGTTAAATTTGGCCATTACAGCTCGATTACTTTACTGTTTGGCTAGCTTACCCTATCGTTTTGATTGTTAAACTTGCTTCTGTTCATCATATGAATCAATCCTGTGGCCTTCTTTGAGTAGATGATGGATTATTTTAGTTGGTAGATTAAGATTTGATTGATCAAGTAAATGTTATGTGAAATTTGTGTTTTCTGGGATTGAATCTTAGAAACTTAAGTTTAGAGGCTGCTTTGATTCTGCATGAACTTTGGGGGAAGTTTCTGGGAATAGAGGACTCAATGCACAACGCTAATGGTTTGAAGCTTGGATGTTAATCGTTTGGATATTTCTAAGCCTAAAACTTTCCTTTTTGAGACAAGAAATCCTTTCTTGTGAATGTATCTAAGCATTTGGGAGCTTATTCACCAAGAGTTTAAACGCCCATGACGTGATTCGAAAGCAACTCCCTTCATGTGATTTCGCCTTGGCGATGCGATGTACCCCTGACCACCTCTTTCTCAACTGCTCCTTTGCTGAAGTTTCTGAAGTTGCTTTCGACTTTACCTTGATCTTTTTGTTAATAGTGGTCGGGCTTCCCGTCCGAAAGACGAAGAAGATTCTTTAGCTTCACTTTGTTAGACTTTTTTTTACCCTTTGGCTCCAAAGGAACAATTGAATCATCAACGAGAAAGAAAACTCTTCTTATTGGTTTATAGAATCTTTATCCTTTTTGGATCTCATGGTGTTGACTTTCTCCTCCGTTCAATAATTATTGTATAAACATTCTTTTTGCCTAATTTGAATACTTTATGTAATCTCTGGCTTTCCTCCTCTCTTTGTATTTGAAAAAATAAATAAAGGAAAACATGTATCTATACCTCATGTGTGAGATCCCGCGTTGGTTGGAGAGGGGAACGAAGCATTCTTTATAAGGGTGTGGAAACTTCTTCCTAGTAGATGCATTTTAAAACCTTGAGGGGAAGCTCGAAAGGAAAAGCCCAAAGAGAACAATATCTGCTAGCAGTGGGCTTGAGCTGTTACAAATGATATCAAAACTAGACACTGGGCGGTGTGCCAATGAGGACGCTGGACCCCCAATGGAGTGGATTGTGAGATCTCACATTGGTTGGAGAGGGGAACGAAGCATTCCTTATAAGGGTGTGGAAACCTCTTCCTAGTAGACGCGTTTTAAAACCTTGAGGGGAAGCCTGAAAGGAAAAATCCACAGAGAACAATATCTGCTAGCGGTGGGCTTGAGCTGTTACAAATGATATCAAAGCCAGACATTGGGCGGTGTGTCAATGAGGACGCTAGACCACCAATGGAGTGGAGTGTGAGATCTCACATTGGTTGAAGAGGGGAACGAAGCATTCCCTATAAGGGTGTGGAAGCCTTTTCCTAGTAGACGCGTTTTAAAACCTTGAGAGAAAGTCCGAAAGGGAAAGCCCAAAGAGGACAATATCAGCTAGCGTTGGGCTTGAGTTGTTACATGGCTATGTAAAATGTCAAGTAATGTTATACTTATAAACAGAAAGAAGTTGACAACTTCTGAATGCTCATGCAAATGCTCAATATGAAGCTATAAAGAATTCATTCATCTGAATAAAACTTTGATCCATTTCTCACATCTCCTGAGTTGAACATGAGTATATTTTTCATCTTTAATTATACTCCTGCTATTAAAATTTGATTGACCTTTTGAGTTGTATTCTAGATTGTCTCAACTACAGTATCGGCCCGAGGATTGCAATCATGGACAGGCTTAGTGTTTCAGCGCGTCTCATGATAGTTTCAGATCTCGATCATACCATGGTTAGATCTTTAATATATCGTTTATTATTTTATAACTCCAATTCCTTCTGGCAGCAATCTAATCTGTTGAACGGTTTCATTTTAGGTCGATCATCACGATTCAGAGAACTTTTCTCTGTTGAGGTTTAATGCATTATGGGAAGCCAATTACCGTCACGATTCTCTGCTTGTTTTCTCAACTGGAAGATCCCCCACTCTGTACAAAGAGCTAAGGAAAGAGAAACCTATGTTAACTCCTGACATTACCATAATGTCTGTGGGAACTGAGATAACCTATGGCCACTCAATGGTGCCTGATGAAGGTTGGGTTGATGTTTTAAATCAAAAGTGGGATAAGAACATAGTCATTGAGGAAGCCAGCAAGTTTTCTGAACTTACTCCTCAGGTACTGTTTACACTTTTGAGGTTGAATAAAGAACATTGCAGTAAGGTATAAGTCATGTAAAAGACTGACCATTTTGGGTTCATGTAGGCCGAGTCAGAACAACGACCGCACAAGGTTAGCTTCTATATTCAGAAAGATAAGGCTCAGGCTGTTACCAAGGCTCTTTCTGAGTCTATGGAGAGACGCGGGGTAAGGTTTCATGTACAACTTTTTATCCGTTGACTGAGTCGTATCACAGCGTCTATCATTTAAGCTCGTGTACCAACCATTGGGTCTAGAAGGAATTTTAACCATGAAGCTACTTTTTTTTGTGCTTATTATCAGTTGGATGTAAAAATAATCTACAGTGGAGGGATAGATTTGGATATATTACCACAAGGTGCTGGAAAAGGACAAGCTCTTGCTTACCTCCACAAAAAATTCAAGTCGATCGGGAAACTACCAACTAATACTCTTGTTTGTGGTGACTCGGGGAACGATGCCGAGCTATTTAGCATTCCAGACGTATTTGGTGTCATGGTAGTTCATCTGCATTACGATTTGTTAACATCATAGACAATTCTATTTCTTTTTTCCACCTATGAAATATTATGCATTATGTAGGTTAGTAATGCCCAGGAGGAATTGTTGCAATGGCATGCTGAAAATGCCAAGGACAACAGCAAGATTATTCATGCTTCAGAGAGATGTGCTGCTGGAATTATAGAAGCTATTGGTCATTTTAACCTCGGTCCAAGTACTTCTCTTAGAGATGTCAAGGACTTCTTGAACTCTAATCTGGAACCTGAAAGCATTGGTCATGAAATCGTGAAGTTTTACTTGTTTTACGAGAAATGGAGGCGTGCAGAAGTTGAGGAATCTTGCTTGGATCACTTGAAAATAGCCTTTGTATGTCTATCTCTTTGATCTTTTCATTCTCATTTCGTGACAACATTGTCTTTACTTCGTTCTTGCTCATGTAATTTAATATCAGCATCTCTTCTGGTCTGCTGTTCTTGTATGCTGAATCTGCTCATTATTTTCTTGACCTGAATTGTGTCGAATTCGGACTGGTTCGAGACTCTTTTTTTATTACTTTGATCCCTTTTTTTCTCTCTCAGAATCCATCTGGTGTTTTTGTTCATCCTTCTGGTCTCGAGCAATCTCTCTCAGACAGCTTGAATTCAATACGAAAGCACTATGGAGATTCTCGAGGAAAACAGTATCGAGTATGGGTTGATCGAGTGCTGCCCACGAAGATCGGCTCGGACTCGTGGCTCGTGAAGTTTGAGAAATGGGAATTATCTGGTTTGACTGCTTACCTCTTGGTTTCCTTATCTTCTCTCCACTATCCGTTTTAGATTTATCTTATTTTCATTGCATTAATCAGGTCATTTGATATTAAAAAATCTCTAGAATACTAAATTTCCTAAGTGAACTCATGACCCAAATAGTAAAAGTATCAAGTTTACAGATCGATAATCAAGTGTTGTGAGATTCCACATTGGTTAGGGAGGAGAATGAAACATTTTTTATAAGGGTGTGAAACCTGTTTTAAAAACCTTGAGGTGAAGCCCGAAAGGTAAAGTCCAAGAGAACAATATTTGCTAGTCGTGGGTTTGGGCTATTACAAATGGTATCAGAGCCAGACATCGGACGGTGTGACAGCGAGGACGTTGGGTCTCAAAGGGGTAGATTGTGAGATCTCACATCGGTTGGAGAGAGGAACGAAATATTCTTTATAAGAATGTGAAAACCTCTCCAAACCTTGAGGGGAAACATGAAAGGGAAAGCCCAAAGAGGACAATATCTACTAGTGGTGGGTTTGAGCTATTACAAATGGTATCAGAGCTAGACACTAGACGGTGTGCTAGCGAGGACGCTGTGTCCTGAAGGGGGTGGATTCTGAGATCTCACATCGGTTGAAAAGAGGAACGGAACATTCTTTATTAGGGTGTGGAAACCTCTCCCTAGCAAACACGTTTTAAAAACCTTGAGGGGAAACTTGAAAGGAAAAACCCAAAGAGGACAATATCTACTAGTGGTGGGTTTGGGTTGATACAGTGTCGTTCATAGACTTGTGTGTCTGTATATTTTCTCGATTACCTGCAACCATTGGCTGACTTGTCGAAACTTTACAGGCGAGGAGCGACTATGCAGCTGGACAACTGCCATACTAAGTTCAAAGGTAAATAATCAACTGAAAAGCTGATTTTGCTGTCTTTCTTGTATGCTTCACTGAGATTGTGAGCTTCTGTAAAATTTAGGATTCAAATGGTGGCAATGAGTTAGCTTGGTTACACGTCCATCAGACTTGGCTGGAAGGATCAAAAGCAGAGCTTAGTTCAACCTGGCTGCTTTAGATGGCTCTTTTCTTTCAATCCAAATCTTTTTAACTCCACAACTAAGGCAATGCTTCTAATGCTTCTGCTTCTTATCAAAAATAAATGTAATTTGATGGTTTGACATCTTTATGAATAAGTTTAATATCATGATTACCTTGAAGGGTTCTTTACGATAAAAATGAGATATGGTGTTGAACAGGTTGTTTGTGATAACGTCTCGTTCTTTCATACTTTATCTATAGAAGTGTTCCAGTCGCCGTCACGTCATTTCAAGTCATTATCATGTTGATTTTTCTTTAAGGTTAATATTCTCATAGGGTTTCAACGCTACTACAGCACTTCGCTAATGCTCGGCTAAGTCTTGAATGTCCACGTTAACCGTTCGCTTTCTCAGTAGCAATAGCTTACTCTGAATGTAGTTCTGAAATATTTATATGATTTAGCCTCTGCATAGGCTCAAAATTTCATTAAATATATTCCTTGGTCTATAATATAATCTTAAATATTCGTAACTATGTCTAACAATGAGCTTGAATTTATTGTCTTTCTAGAAATGACTATTAACAGCTTCATCGGTTGAGCTATGATCTTTTTTGAACCGTACTGTAAGTTATAATTCTTCCTTAAATGATTGGTAGCAGTATGATTGTATTTCCCGTTCAAGAAAAAAAAAAAAGAATTACATTTAATATTATAAGATCAACAAAAGGATTATCGACAATGATGGATGAACTTAAAAAAAAGGACCACTCTAATTAATAAATTAAAAAAATTAAAATATTTTAAAGCGATATCATAAAAATGAGTTGAAATTTGTTTAAAAATTGGGATACCAAACATTATTAACATATTTAATATATGATAATAGGTTTTCGTTATATATTGACCAATAAAACACCTCTATATTTTTATTCGTTTTTCATTTTATTAAAATTATTTCACCTAACACATACATTTGTTTTTAGAGTTTCGAACGACAACTCTTTTAACTTTTAGTTTCGTGTCATCTGATAAGTTCCTAATTTACACGATATTAATGAGTATTCGAAGTCGTATATTAGAAGTCAATGTACAACGTGTGCATAGAAATGGTTTAAAAAATCAATCAACCCAACCCCATTAAATAAACGAGAACTTTATTGATTATGTTATTTCATGAATTTCCCTAAAATTAACTTGAGTTGAATCGATCTCAATTTTTAAATTTAAATATAATATACATTTATTTAATTTTTAAAATATTTTTAACAATTGAGAGGGTAATTTTTCAGATAAAAAATGAAAGTAAATCTTAATTAAATATTTAAAAAATAAAATTTTAAAACATCCCAAAACCTTTGCTTATGGCAATGGATAAAGTAATAAATACATTAAAAGTCAAATTGGAATCATATTACAATTTAAAATTAAATTAATTAATATTTAAAATTTTAATATTCTTTTGACTTTCTTCAATTTAGTTAGGGAGTTTGTTTTAAATTAACCATTTTTAATTATACCAAATTTGTTTTTTAGTGTGAAAATTTAAATCTTTAATTTTTTCTTTTTTTTTTATAATAACGATAAATTCAAACTCTAACCTCTAAAATAAAATTAATAAAAAAAAAAATGTTAATGTGTAAAAAAATTAATATATTTAAATTTTTAAAAATTGATTAAAACCAATTTTTTTCTCTCCTTCTCAACAGAAATTCCCCATTTCTGTCTCTGCTTCCTCATTTATAGGATCGCATTTGATTCTCAACCAGACCCCAAAACAATTCCCCATCTCTCATTCTCTCCGTACTCCGGTCTTCTTCCAATTTCAGCTTTCGCCGCCGCGATCTTCGCCGTCCCACCTGTTCTTATTCCGCCTCCTCTGCCTCTTCTCCTTCGGGCCTGGATTGCTGTTCACCGGCAACTCCACTCTCCGCTTCCTCGCCTGTTTCTCATTCTTCTCGCATGGCTGCTTGTGCTCTTCTTCTCTGATTAGATTTAGGAAACATTCTTTGTGGGAGGAGGGATTGGAGATTTGATTATATCGTTTGCTTTGTTTTCTGTTTTTATTTATTTATTTATTTGTTTGTTTATTTTTTTGGTGTGATCTGCTCGATTCCTTCTCCCACAGAGAATGTTTCTGATGGAGGAAGTCGAGATTCTGTGACAGGAGTTAGCGATTTTCTTTTTCGATTTCTGATTTTTCTTGGTGATTTTCCGTCGAGAAAAACAGGAGGAAGATAGAAAGGAGGTTTCGATTAATATCAACGATATTTGTGGCTAAACCTAGCGGAATAATCGGCAATGTCGAATAAGGTTATGTTCCGTCCGCCATTGTCGAAACGTGAGCAACCACTGTTACGGAGCAAATCCATACCTGGCAGCCTCCGGTTCGCGGAGGTTGCTGGCGGCACAACTGCCGAGTGCGCTGCTGTGTGCTGTTGTTGTCCTTGCTTTGTCCTCCACTTCCTCGTCCTCGCCATTTACAAGGTTCCGGCCGGGCTCTGCCGACGCGCTTTAAGGACGAGGCGCCGGCATAGTCTAAGGAAGGGAACTCTTCCGGCGAGGCGCGGGCGGTGCTCTGCCTGCAGTTACGACGAGGCGGATCTTCAGATTCTTACCGGCGGAAAAACGATGAACGCATCGGAACTGAAAGGTAAAAAATCGGACGAAACGGAAAGGAAAGTTATGGAACTGGAAACAGAGATGTGGGAGACTTTTTATGGTACTGGTTTCTGGAGAAGCCCCTCTCAGAGAGATCAAATTACAGATTCTATATGAAAATTACCATTTTCATAGCGATTGTTCATCCATATCTCTGCAAATTTTCCCGGAAGAGAGGAAAATTTCGCGATCATCTCTCTGAGTTCTGTGTGTGTTTGAATTTGATGTGTTTAATTTCTCCAGATCTTGTACTTCCTCGTTTCATCTTAATTCTCGTGTATCTAAAAAGAAAGAGAGTAAATAAGCAAGCATGTTTTTATATATATGGTGATATAAATTTGACTAAGATTTGGATTCTTTTTAGGTTTAACTTATAATTGATGCTTAAAAAACTGATTATTGTAGCCTCGACGTGCTACACTATCCCACGTTAGGCCTAACTCGATGGTAGCCTTGACGTGCTACACTATCCCACGTTAGGCCTAACTCGATGGTAGCCTCGACGTGCTACACTATCCCACGTTAGGCCTAACTCGATGGTAGCCTCGACGTGCTACACTATCCCACGTTAGGCCTAACTCGATGGTAGCCTCGACGCGCTACACTATCCCACGTTAGGCCTAACTCGATGGTAGCCTCGACGCGCTACACTATCCCACGTTAGGCCTAACTCGATGGTAGCCTCGACGCGCTACACTATCCCACGTTAGGCCTAACTCGATGGTAGCCTCGACGCGCTACACTATCCCACGTTAGGCCTAACTCGATGGTAGCCTCGACGCGCTACACTATCCCACGTTAGGCCTAACTCGATGGTAGCCTCGACGCGCTACACTATCCCACGTTAGGCCTAACTCGATGGTAGCCTCGACGCGCTACACTATCCCACGTTAGGCCTAACTCGATGGTAGCCTCGACGCGCTACACTATCCACGTTAGGCCAAACTCGATGGTAGCCTCGACGCGCTACACTATCCACGTTAGGCCAAACTCGATGGTAGCCTCGACGCGCTACACTATCCACCTTAGGCCTTACTCGATGGTAGCCTCGACGTGCTACACTATCTACCTTAGGCCTTACTCAACGATACCTGAACTATTATCACTTGTTAGGACGTTGCTAGCGTTAAGGGCGTAATCAATGATATATGAGGTGTAGACTTTGGTGATACTATCACACTACTATTGGGCCTGAGATAGACTTTCTATATATGAGGTGTAGACTTTGGTGATACTATCACACTACTATTGGGCCTGAGATAGACTTTCTTGGTTGTCTTTACTGTGGAAGTCTACTAGGTTTTTAGAGACATTTAAGGTAAGCCGTTTAATTCTCATTTTGGAACGTGACTAAAAAGACAAAATAACAATAAACACGGTAAATGTTCACGCGAATTAAAGTCAAAATCATAAACGAAAATATTACAAAATAGGTTCTGTAAAATACATACTAAACGATCCATCGGGTTGACACCTCTATGTGACAACGTAGCTCCCATGCACTCTACCACCTCGACGAGTAGCATCACTCACCGGTAAAAAAATGTAGGAATTGGTGAGTATAAAAATACTCCGTAAGGGCTCTCGTAGCATCCTTAACCTAGTAGGTTACCACCTTCTTTATTTTCTTCTCATCTCAATTATCTCACAAAGACTTGCCATGGTAAGGAAGAAAGGGGAAACAAACACACTTGGATAGCGCATAATTACGAGGAGTTGTGTGCTACATTTGGGAATGATGAATCGCTCCGAAAAGGAGTGGGAACGATGATTTACTCACAATGAGGTCTCTGGTTCAAGTCCAAGATGGTCTAGCTACACCAAGGAAGGTCGGAGCGGGAACGATGATTTACTCACAATGAGGTCTCTGGTTCAAGTCCAAGATGGTCTAGCTACACCAAGGAAGTATGAGGTCTCTAGTTCAAGTCCAAGATGGTCTAGCTACACCAAGGAAGGAAATAAATAAAATAATAGAATAATCATCCGATTCCTTCATATAAACTGTATATAGCTTCCAAACCATTAAGATAGAAGAAGTGACAACTAGTTGCATCTTTTATAGTACATAAAGATATGATTCTAGGATTGTCTATAAATGTTGAATTGTACTCATTCACATGATTTTATGGACATGACATTACGTGACAATAATTGATATGACAATAAATAAATAAATCTATATATATATATATATATATATTATACAATATATTTACAAATAAATAAAAAAGGAATATTATATTATAATAGATTTTTTTTTGTTATATATTAATTAAAGATTCTTAAAAGAAATATAAAATAATGATATTCAACAACTAATAATTAATTTTAAAATAATTTGAAAAACTATAAACATAATTTATTAATTTAAGTAAGATGTTAGTCGGTAAAGCACACTTTTAATTAAGATTTATAACTTAAATTAAATATACATTGAAAAATGACATCTAAAACTAATTTTCAAAAGAGAATAAAAAATAAAAAAATAATTTATAAAATTAAATAAAAGTAAAATAAATATATTTATATATAATTTATCATAAATAAAAAAAACTAATTATAAAATTGGATTAATTTAGTTTAAATAATTCAATTCATAAAATTTTAATTTATTTGAACCCAATTTCAAACTCCACGGATTTAAATTTTTTTGAACACCTAAAATATAAAATTTTAAAATGAAATAAATAAATAAAAATAGCACTTTTTGTTTAATTAATTTATTTTCTTCTATTTTTTCCTTAAGCATTTATGCCTAGTTTTTATTTATTTTTTATTCATTTTGTCAAAACATAGCGTTTAAAAATATGCAATAATTATTTAAATTATTTGATTGATATTTCAAATGACAAAGAGTAAATTATAAATTACATTATTTTTATTTTTATTTTATTTTTCAATAAAATAATTTATAAAAGCAGTGATATAAAATGTATTAAATTTACAGGTAAATAATTATTTTATTGATGAGTATCTATTTAATATATTAAAATTCAAAATTAAATCACTTGCTATTTTTGTTTTGATATTATATTAATGACATTTAATTATATTCATCAAACATAATTTTATATATGGTAAAACAAAATAAAAAAAATCCACATAAATTTTAATATAATCAAAATTATTTTTTATATATACCAAATCAATTATTTTAATCTATAAAAATCAATCACTCTAAATATGTAAACTTTATTTCAAATATTTATAATAAAGATTATATTTTTATTGTGTTAATCTGTAGAATTAGGGTTGTTTTGAGGTTTTTGATTTTGGGATTGGATAATTGTAATCAATTATGGAAGTGGGTGTGAAGGATGAGACTTTTGAGGTTCTCTCTAATGCTTTGTTGGTGGGTTTGTTTTCCAACACACAAAAAGATCTTTAATGGAAGAAAGAAAAAAAAAAAAAAAAAAAAAAAAAAAAAAAAAAATNAAAAAAAAAAGTAAAACAAAAACAAGAGAGAGAGAAAGGGAATAGAGGTTAAAGCAATAACAATCAATACCCATTATTAAAGGTGAAGGGGCATTTGTCTTGTGCCTTGCTTTTATCCTTTTTTTTCTCTCCGATTATCATTTTTCTTCTTTCTTCCTTGGTGGATTCTGGGGTTATTAAGATTTGGTGATATGTTTCCCTAGCAGAGATTGATTTTCTCTGGAACAGGGGAATTTCTGAAGCTCGATCCGATACGTTTTATGGGTTTTTTTCGTTGAATTTCTTCAACCCATCTTCTGGGAATTTCCCAATTGTTTAATCGAGGTAAACCCATAAGTTATTATGCACGATTCTCTGATGTGATGTGATGCGATGCGATGATCTTTAATCTTTTCCCGCTTTTTAATTTCAAAATTTCATCGAGACATTCATAGAAATCGAGTCTTGTTCTAGTTGGTGAAATCGGATTTATGTTATTTGATCAAGGAGAAGTCGTGAATCGTGATGGATTTGATCGGATTTGATCGGATTTGGATTGTGTGTTCTTGTGTAAATTAGGGTTAAATTGATTGTGGTGTTGATGAGTTTTAGGTTTTGGAGATGGAGGAAGAGAAGGATTCTGAGAATCGTTTGACATCGGCTGCTGCGTTTGTGGAAGGGGGAATTCAAGAAGCTTGTGATGATGCTTGCAGCATATGCCTTGAGGATTTTTGTGAAAGTGATCCTTCTACGGTACAATGATTGAGTCATTTATATCTTTATTGATTGTACCTTCCTTCCTTTTTTCTTGATGCAAAAAGTGGGGAAAAAAGAGTGAAAATGCTCACTTATTTCCACAGTGATTGTATGAATATGAACATGAACATTCCATTACTTATGATTTTTGTCTTGTAGGTTACTGCTTGCAAGCATGAGTTTCACCTCCAATGCATCCTTGAGTGGTATGATATAAGTGTTGCTCTCTTCTAAATTGTTACTGTTTATCATATGCACCTGGCTAGCAACTCCTGTTGAGTTTGGTTGTTCTGTTTATCCGAGTTACAATCGTTCTTGTTTCATGGATTTGGGAATCTTTTGTTAGATGTATTGTGAGTTAATGTGTGATGCATTTGGAACTTTGTTCTTGTGTTCTTGAGAAGTGACTTAATCTGATTGTTCTGTTACCTGTGATTGTGGATAATATTGTCCGTTGGGACTGGCAACGTAGGCATACTTGTGATATTGAATTGCTCGTTTGATATGCAGGTGCCAGAGAAGTTCTCAATGTCCTATGTGTTGGCAATCTATCAGCCTGAAGGACCCGACCAGGTTCGGTTTTTTACTTCCATGTGATGCATCTGCTGTTTTGTGGGTTTTGAATGTTATGGCGTTTGTTTACTTGTTTATGTTTTGGCAGTCAAGAATTGTTGGAGGCGGTTGAACGAGAGAGGAATATAAGGGTCACTCCAGTGAGGAATACTGCTGTGTTTCATCATCCAGCTATTGGCAATTTTGAGTTGCAACATGTTCGTTTCTCTTCTTGCCTTTTTACTTGTTCGAGTTTTGAAGATATTGGAATTGTCGAAGATGATGTTTTCTTCTAATGCAGCTACCACTGGGTGTTACTAATGCCGAGCTTGAAGAGCGAATAATCCAGCACCTGGCTGCAGCTGCTGCAATGGGGAGGGCACACCATATGGGTCGAAGAGAAGTGCAGAGGAGTCAATCGTCATCTCATGGACGTCCTCACTTCTTGGTTTTCTCCACTCATCCCGGTGGACCTCCGTCTGAGAATGTTTCAGCCTCCGAAGGGGGCACTGAGCCAGCAGGGATTACTATGGCTAGCCCCTCTAGCCCACGGACACCTCGTGGGGATGAACCATCACAGCACATTGCACAGTTTCAGTCCATTCAGACTGACCAAATTTCTCGCTCAGCATCTGGATCCAACTTTTCAACCAATCGGCGAGGAGCTTCATCTAGCGTTCGGTATACAATTGTCTCAAACGATCTTGATATGACTTCTTTGTTGCAAGCATTTACTTATTAATAGTGATTCTTCATTCACAGAATCTCCACTAGTGATTCTCCATCTTCAAATCTGGATAGAGCTGGGCCTTCTGAATTTCAGTCATTTTCTGAATCTCTTAAATCAAGACTTAATGCAGCGTCCACAAGGTATGTGTGTTTTAAATTCTTGATGGATATGAACTCACACACATTACACACATAATGAAGTCACAACATTATAATTAGCTGTTCTGAGAGCTTTCTGGTTCTAAAGGTACAAAGAATCAATTTCGAAGAGTACAAGAGGATGGAAGGAGCGGCTATTCTCACGCAACTCTTCCATGTCTGAACTTGGTTCCGAAGTTCGAAGAGAAGTAAATGCAGGAATTGCCAGTGTATCACGTATGATGCAACGTCTTGAAACCAGAGATGATGGTGTTACAAATCAAGATTCTAATGAGCCGGGTGGCCACGTTAGAAGAGAGAGCAGCCCAGAGAACTCTTTAAACGACAAAAGTGCTACAGCTTCTTGTGCTGCAACGTCTGCCGAGCGTTAAATCATTACGTATTAATTTTGGCAAATGCATCTGTCGTCAGCATCTTATTTCTTAAGGTGAGTAACTAAACACTATACCATTTATTAGCCTGCCAGTTTGGATACATATGAGTTCCTCTTAATTTTTGCATCTTTTTGGTGTCTGATGCCAGTTGGTTTGGTGCACCTTATACACACTGCTATCAGTTTGTTGTTTAAAAAGAAACATAAACTCACATGAGAAAGAAAGTCGTGATAGCGACACGGATCTGGGAGAAAAACGAAAATATCATGGGATAATCAACAATCGAAGGGATTCATTAAAATGAATCGAGGTGGTTGGAAAATCACCTCTTCCATCTTTCATCATAGTAGGGCATTCCCCATTTGGAGCTAAACTAAACGAAAAGTGACTTCTCGAAAGGATGTGATTTTTATCCTTGTCTTATATGACAGACCACCATTGTTTGCCCGAGCCCGTAGATCACCTACTATAGACAAGTCAATGGCGTTATTCTGCCACGAGCAACTGTCCATCCTAACCTTCTTAGCGACTTTTAACCTTCTCGAACATGGCAAAGAGAATGGGGGTGTGGGAGTGGAAGTAGCAAGAAGGAATTAAGATTAACGAAAGAATATATTGGAAGATTTCAAACATCAATACTACTATGACAAGAGTTCGAGAAACCGTGCTAAGGGACTTCGATAGGTATCCTTATAGGCAAGGTTCTTCTAGGATGTAAGTTTTACAACCGGATCTGTTGGATCAAGAAAGCGTATAAACAATTTAAGCTCCTTTAACGCAATGATCATCGAACACCTTAGAAAAACTTTTGTAATGAGATGATTTTCAAACTCAATGCTGCAACCACCTAGCCAAGAGAGCAAAAAAAAATTCAGTTTCATTTATGATCTTGAAATCTTCAGTCTAGAACACCTTAGAAAAGTTCTCAAATGTGATGATTTTCAAACTCTTTGTAATGAGATGTTTCTTTAAACATCTTATTGATTCATGTTCATCTGTTGTTTTCCATTTAGTTGATGTTCAACATTTATACTATAATTTGTTATCTGACGTTGTCAATATAGGTTAGTAGAAGCTAAAGTTTCATTTTGTTTTTTGTCATGCTTAAACAAATTTACAATAGTTAGACCAAGAACCTTGAAGCAAGATTGTATCATGTATGCATTGTCACATGAAGTTTTGGACAGCTAAGAGGTCATGACATTAATACTCGTTCAGGTCATTTGTTGGTATTTCTGGGCTATTAGTGGGTAATAACTTAGTAATAACTTCTTAGACTGTAAGATCTCACATTGATTGGAGAGAGGAACGAGTGTCAGTGTGGACGCTGGGCCCTTGAAGTGAGGTGGATTGTGAGATCCCACATCGGTTGGAGATGGGAACGAAACATTCTTTATAAGGGTGTGGAAACCTCTCTATCTAGCAGACGCGTTTTAAAAATCTTGATGGGAAGCTCCAAAGAGAGTCCAAAGAAGATAATATCCACTAACGTTGGGCTTGGACAGTTACAAATGGTACCAGAGCCAACATTGGGCGGTGTGCCAGCAAGGACGTTGGGACCCGAGGGGGGAGGGTGGATTGTGAGATCCCACATCGATTGGAGAGAAGAACGAGTGCTAGCGAAGACGCTAGGTCCCCGAAAGAGGGTGGATTGTGAGATCTCACGTCGGTTGGAGAGGGGAACGAGACATTCTTTATAATTGGTGTGGAAACCTCTCTATCTAGCAGACGCGTTTTAAAAATCTTGAGGGGAAGCCCGAAAGAGAGTCCAAAGAGGATAATATCCACTAACGGTGGGCTTGGATAGTTATAAATGGTATCAGAGCCAGATATCGAATGGTGTGCCAGTGAAGACTTTAGGCTTTGTAGGGGTATGGATTGTGAGATCCCCACCTCGGTTGGAGAGGGAAACGAAGCATTCCCTATAAGGGTGTAGAAACCTCTCCCTAGTACCTGCGTTTTAGAAACCTTAAGAGAACCCGACAGGGAAAGCTCAAAAAGAACTATATCGGCTAGCGAACTAAAGACTCCGAAAAGAATTCAAAAGGGCAGTAAAAAAGAAAAGAAAAGCAGAAGGTAGTAGCCCACTGCAAAAGGAGCACAAAATGGGGACGCCCTAAAATTATGGAAAAGTTCTCCAGTTATTATCTTTAAGAATCATTAGCCATAGGGAAGTGTGAAAGTGAAAGCTAGCCAATAGTAAACATGATGTTAATCCTCCATTGAAGGCACCTTACTCGAACTAGGTCTATTCTATAGTTTGTATAATTGTGTCCTTGTTTTCTATCACACGTGTGAGATCCCACATCGGTTAGAGAGGCGAACGAAGCATCATTCCTTATAATAAGGGTGTGGAAACCTCTCCCTAGCAAACACGTTAGGAAAACTTGAAAGGGAAAACCCAAGCCTGCTAGCGGTGGGCAAGCGAAGAACTTATAATTACTCAACTAGTTAAGACAGCTTACTTGGAACTACGGGTTTTTCTAACGTTGTTGATTATATGAGCTTCTCCATTTTCGGTCTGATGTGAAGATGAATTATGAAGCAGGTGAAACTATATATATATATTCTCCAGAGGTGATATGCTGAGGAACAGATGCGTTTGCAGACAAAAAGGGTTGAAGAATTCCATGTTGTTGATTGTTGTCTGAACTGGAAAAGAACAGAAAAAAAAAAAAAAAAAAAAAAAAAACCCAATAAGGAAGAAGAAAGAGAGGGGAGGGAGATTGGGAGAAAAGCTTACCATCTGGACATCTTGTATCTAACTTTTTCTATACACAAAAACACATTAAGAAAAACTATGTCTCGATGGGTTTTACCCTTTTCGAATTGAATTTTATTTGAATGTTCATATTAAAAAGTGTTTCCAATGTTCCAACTTATGTTCGATTCATCTCGGTTATAGTCATTTTGATCGTTTTCTCCCTCGAGTAATGATTCTTTCATAGCTGATGCTCGTGTGCAAACAGAACAAGTGTTACCTTTATCAGTCGTGTCTCAATCCCAATGCTACTGATCATCGCTTTGGTAAGCTATCTCTATTCCATTATTTTTGTTCCGAAAAAGAAAAAAAAAAAAATGAAAAAATCTTTTAATTTGAGGATTTGTAAGATATTTGTTTGAATATTTAGATTTTGAGGTTGGTTGGTGAGCATTCAGAAAGATATCTTTATGTCTCAATATCAATTATTTTTTGGGTACACTCGACTTCATGTGAATGTCCTTATTGTCCTCTTCTCATTTAGTCTCGACTGGAACAACGTACCTACCAAATAGACTGACATCACCGACAATAAAAGTAACAAATATGCTAATAAACCAGCATGTAAATAATTAATGACATTCTTTTATCGTAGAATTATTATTATTAATAAGGCCTTTTTAATCTCGTATAATTTTGATTGAATTATAAGCTTATTTGAATTTGATTGAGATTTTTTATTAATTGAATTAATTTATAGTAAATCAAATTAATTATTAATTTTAAATATTATTTTTATATCTATATATTTTATTATTTAAATTGAGGGGTAAATTTTAATTAAAATATTTAAAAAGTAACTGTTTTATAAAATAAAATATAATTTTATTAAAAACAAAAATTTAAATTAAATTAAAAAAGAATGTATAATAAAGAACCCAGTGACACCCTTTATAAGAGGGCGGTGAGCAGGCAGTGTGTGTCAGTGTCAATACCGCGTGGGTCCGGAAGGCGCCAGCCTGTTGTTTCGCCGTCAACAGCCTTCTTCTTCCTCCGCCCTCTTCTCTCTCGTCGTCCTCCATTGTTACTTCCTCTCTGTCCCCACTCCCAACTCCCTCTCTCTCGCCGACACCGACAGTTTCCCCTCCAAATATTTCCCGCTCTCTTCCACTTCCATTTCCATTTCCCCTTTCGTCTCTGAGCGCCATGGATTCCTCCTCCAATGGCGTCTCTACTCTCTTCCTCTTTCTTTCCCTCCTCTCCCTTTCACCTCTCTCCTCCGCCGCCTTCCGCCGTGATCCGCCTCCCAAATTCTCCTCCTCCTCCTCCGCCGCTCCCCAGATCAACTCCAACTCCATCCTCGTCGCCCTTCTCGACTCCCACTACATTGAATTTGCAGAGCTTGTTGACAAAGCTCTCTTGCTCCAAACCCTAGAGAACGCCGTTGGGAACCATAATCTCACCATTTTTGCTCCCACGAATCAAGCTCTTGAGCGCGAGTTCGACCCTGAGTTTAAGAGGTTTTTGCTTGAGCCGAGGAATTTGAAATCGCTTCAGACGCTTTTGATGTCCCACATTGTTCCCATTAGGGTTGCCTCGAATCATTGGCCCGACGATCGTTCTTCACCGGTTCGACATTGGTCTTTGGGGAATTCGTATTTGCATTTGGGGAACTCCGTTTCCGGGAAGCGATTTGTTGATTCGGCTGAGATTATTCGCCCCGATCACGTTGTTCGTCCCGATGGAGTGATCCACGGAATCGAACGGTTATTGATTCCCCGTTCTGTGCAAGAGGATTTCAACCGGCGGAGGAATTTGCAGTCGATTTCCGCCGTTTTGCCTGAAGGTGCACCGGAAGTCGATCCACGTACTCATCGCTTGAAGAAGCCGTCGCCGCCTATCCCTGCTGGAGCGCCGCCCGTTTTAACAATCTACGATGCTTTAGCTCCTGGCCCTTCTCTCGCTCCTGCACCGGCCCCCGGCCCCGGTGGACACCACCACCATTTCGACGGAGAGCGGCAGGTGAAGGATTTCATCCAAACGCTGCTACATTACGGCGGCTACAACGAGATGGCTGACATTTTAGTGAATTTGACATCTCTAGCCACAGAGATGGGGAGATTAGTCTCCGAAGGGTACGTTCTAACAGTTCTCGCCCCGAACGACGAAGCAATGGCAAAGCTGACGGTCGATCAGCTGAGCGAACCAGGGGCGCCGGAGCAGATCATGTACTACCATGTGATACCGGAGTATCAAACGGAGGAAAGTATGTACAATGCAGTTCGGCGATTTGGGAAAGTAAAGTACCAAACGCTCCGGCTGCCACACGCGGTGGCAGCGCAGGAGGCGGACGGGTCGGTGAAATTCGGTCAAGGTGAAGGCTCTGCTTATCTGTTCGACCCTGATATATACACAGATGGTCGGATTTCTGTGCAGGGAATTGATGGAGTTCTGTTTCCATTGGAGGAAAAAGCTGAGAAGAAATCAAATTCAGCTATCAAAGTTGCCACTAAACCAAGAAGAGGTATATCTTCTTCTTCTTCTTCTTCTTCCATTCACTTTTAATTTATGCATTAGAGACATAGAAATTGATTTAGAACGGTTTAATATTTTACGAGTTACCTCGACAACTAGTTGTAGGATTAGGAGGTTGTCCATTAAGGTGCATGCAAATTGGCCCGATAACTTAAAGATGGTAGAAAAGAACTGTGGTAAAAGGCTAGGCTTTCCCTCGAGGTTTTAAAACGCATCTACTAGTGAGATTTTTTCACACCGTTATGAAAAATGATTTGTTCCCCTCTCCAATGTGAGACCTCGACAACTAGTTGTAGGATTAGGAAGTTGTCCATTAAGGTGCATGCAAATTGGCCCGATAACTTAAAGATGGTAGAAAAGAGCTGTGGTAAAAGGCTAGGCTTTCCCTCGAGGTTTTAAAACGCATCTACTAGTGAGATTTTTTCACACCGTTATGAAAAATGATTTGTTCCCCTCTCCAATGTGAGACCTCGACAACTAGTTGTAGGATTAGGAAGTTGTCCATTAAGGTGCATGCAAATTGGCCCGATAACTTAAAGATGGTAGAAAAGAGCTATGGTAACAGAGGCTAGGCTTTCCCTCAAGGTTTTAAAACGCATCTACTAGTGAGATTTTTTCACACCATTATAAAAAATGATTTGTACTCCTCTCCAATGTGACATCTCACAATGATATCAGACCCAGACACTAGGCGTTAGCTCCTAAGGGAGTGGATTGTGATATTCCAGGTCGGTTGGAGGGGAGAATGAATCAGTCCTTGTGAATGCATCTACCTAGTAGCCACGTTAAAAGTAGACAATATCTACTAGCGATGGACTTGAGTTAGATCTTGATCATTATAGTCGAGAAGGCGGAATCTGGGTGAACCAATTCCGTTGTTCTCGATGGAGACGAGTTTAGTGTTGTTCCGACTCAATATTTTTGTTCTTCTACGAATTGCAGGGAAGCTGATGGAACTTACATGTAGTATGGTTGGAGCCTTAGGGCAGGACTCTCATTTCCCATCATGCCAATGACAAATAAACCTCTCAACTTTACACCCAAAACAAGAATAATCATTTACACCAGTGGTAAGTTTCAATTTATTTTAAAAACTTGATTAAAGAGAAGGGATTAAATTGAAACTTTTTAAAAGAATAGGGACTAAATTAAAAATACACTCAATTATTTAGCTATTTTTTTTTTTTAAAGAATATGTTCTAAAAGATAATAATAATAAATAAATAAATAGTTTTATAAAAAGGGTTTGACAATCTGTATTTGTGATGATGCAGATATGAAATGGACTGGAAAGATGATTGGGGAGCAAGAAAATGTAGAAATTTTCTCGGGAAAATCCGCAGAGGATAATTTGAGTTTTATTTATTTATTTATTTATTTAGGAGTACTATGTAATTACATATATATATATTTTTTTTTCCTTTTTAATTTTTGGGTTGATATTTTTCTGTTCATTATTATTAATGTATGTTTTATTCACTGCCAATGTTTGCAACGAAAATATTTTTTTGTAAAAAATTATGTATTTTTCTTTATTTTCTTTCCATGGATGCCTCAATTTCTTCAAATACCCAACTTAAATACTTACAAAAATATCCCATTTCTCATATTTTTCTCTTCTTTGGGTAGAAGTTTGGTTCGATTTTTTTTGGTGTCGTAGGGGAGGGATTGACCTTTTTAATGCATATTCAGTCGTACAGGCATATTCAATCGTGCTAGTCCAAGGAGGGAGTTTGTTTTACCCAACTCTCTTTTTGATAACAAGGTAGAACCCTCCCGGAGGGTGAGTTAGGGCCTAATATGAGGCCGAAAGGCATAGTTGATGGGCAACAGGTGAATATTCCTATACTATCCCTGGTTGGTCTCGAGGGACGGAGGAGGCTAGATTAGCCGAAAGATGGTTATACCCTCTCAATCTAATATTTCATTCATCAATCACGTTGCTTTTAAAAGTTTTTGAAACTAAGTAGTAGCATTTTCATTAATGCAAGAAAAAAGAAAAACGAGGGAAGTAAGAGTACTTGTGAACCTTTAAACAAAGGCAAAGGGCAAAGAACATATGCCATTATAAATGGCATCAATTCATAAAGAGCATAATCTATATATCTATATATCTATATTTATATCTAACAAGAACTTGATGAAGAAAAAAAACAAATGGAGAGACAAATACTTATGTTGCAAATTTATAATTTTGACGTAAAAAAGTTTTAAACATTCTATTCACAATACTTACCATAAAAAATTCAAACCTCTAAATCTGATGTCTTGGAAGTGAGAACTTTTGAGTGTTCTTAGCCTCCAACAGAAATTTCAGCTGCCATGATCTCTGGTGAGGCTGCGGTTGTTGGTTCCTCTTTCTTGGGAGGACCCGAGTCATTTGATTCGAGACGGTCAATGGGCTGGACATCCTGCTGTTTTGTCATCCCTGCAACGACAGGATTCGAGTGCTGTCTTTCGGGTTTGTTGATCTTTGGCTTTGGCTTGATGGAAGCTCCTTCGGTATCGTTTGGCTGGAGCTTGGTCTGAGGCTTCTTAGCTGGCTTCTTCAAACTAACATTTTCTTTATCGGATTTAGCCTGGAACGCCTTCGGTGAATTGCTCGGTTCACTGTTTTGGCCTGGACTGTGAACGGAGGTGCCCACTTCAGTAGCCAAGCTCTTATTTCTACCCAGTTTGGGAGATATTGGACGGGTGGTTGGTATCTATGCAAATCAACACAAATATGGTTCATATAATCCAAATCGCAGAAGAACAGAAGAACATGTGTTTATCAAACTGAATTCATACAGAATGCCACTGAAAAACAGTCCATTGTGTGTGGCCAGTCACAACAAAAACGAACCACGTCGGCATTTATCAATTAATTTGGATCCTTAAGTGCCCAGTCTGATAGTATCGACAAATAATTCACTAACCTTCTTTAGATCAGGCTTTGGAGGAGGTTCCTTGTAGAAATTTGGCATTGGTGTTGCTTTAAATGTCATACTCTTTCTCAGCTGCTTAATCTCTGCTTGCTGGCTTTCCTGCAAGGTATTTGAGGCAGAAAATGAGTCAAGTCCTTGTAAAAGTTACAACAGGACAAGGTGGGGGGCGGTCCGGGGGAGGGGAGGGCGGTGAAGTGCTATCGTGGTTCAAATGTGCTATCTGTAATACCTTAGATTTAGCCTGCATATTAGTTATCTCAACTTCCTTTGCCTGGATTTTCTCTTCTAATTTCAAAAAGAACTGCCATTGAAGAATTGAAAAATGTAACGTTTTCTGCAGGTAAAACAACATACAAACAAGCCATGAAGAAAACATAAGTCCATCCAAACCTCCTTCCTTTTCTCAGCACGTTCATCCAACCTGAAAGCAAAACCAGGACAACTGTTTCTCCTTGCATGTGGAGTGGCACTTCTGTTGGTAATAAAAAGTATTACTTCAGTATGTTATTATGAATCCAAACTACAACAAACAGAAATACACAAGTATTATTAATAGCAGCCTCGAGAACGAGAAGCGTACGAAGAAGTGGAGTGAGCATCATCATCCTCTGAAGGGGGAACTGTTGTTTTCCCTGGTTTGGGTTTCTGTTCAGCAGATCTGCAATTGAACACAACTGGGTGTTAACAGATTGCCCTTTTCATAGGAAAATTGTCACACTTTCACGGTCGAGTGCATTGGCTTACACAGCAGATTCCGACAGAGGCAAATCGCTAGTCGAATTCACCATAGCATTTTTCATAGGCTGGTTAGAGACAAAATTATAGTATAGTTAGTTAAATGAAGCTGGAGAAGCAGAAGACTAATTTGAAAGGAAAAGTAATATCTTACAACAGAGGAGCAATGGCCAGAAATTGATGCCAATGATGATCTTTGGGCACTATTGCCAGTGTTTTTATTTACTCCCTTAGAGATCACTCTGTTTAATGGATTCTTCAATTGAGAACCGTCAGACATTTGGGTCCTTGATTTAATACCATTTTCCCCTGTGCGCTTGGTGGCTGTTTTAACTGGATATTTGTCAATGCTTTTGTCCATTACATCGCTACCACCCCCTCTTGCAGGAAATGAAAGGCTCTGAGAGAGGGCTCGCCTGTTTGGACGAGGAGACTGCGCAAGGCCTGTTAAACTTGGTTTCTCCTTAGCCAGTTTGTTCTTCTTTGAAGAACCTACTGCTGTTCCAGGTTCCTGGAGTGAACTAGAAATTTATTAGGAATCCAAAGTATAACCGCCTAAGCCCACCGCTAGCAGATATTGTCCTCTTTGGACTTTTCCTTTCGGACTTCTCCTCAAGGTTTTTGAAACGTGTCTGCTAGGAAGAGGTTTCCACACCCTTATAAGGAATGTTTTGTTCTCCTCTCCAACCGACGTGGGATCTCATAACCCACCCCCTTGGAGGCCCAACGTCCTCGTTGACACTCCGTTTGCTATCTAGTTTTGATACCATTTGTAACAGCTCAAGCCCACTGCTAGCAGATACTGTCCTCTTTAGGCTCCCTTTCGGACGTCCCCTCAAAGTTTTTAAAACGCATCTGCTAAGGAGAGGTTTCTACATCCTTATAAGAAATATTTTGTTCTCACACAAATAGTCATAACCATTTATATCTGATGACCTATCAATGACAGAATAGCCCAATGAAAATACCTTCGAAGCTTTTACACTTTTACTCTTGGGAACAGTCGCAGTGGCTTGTATCTTAGTTTTGGAAGAACTAATATGTTCGGTTTCTGCCATTGGTTCTAAAATCTCATTCAGAGCAGGAGCTTTTTGACCACTGTCGTCGACAATCTCACCCTCATTTGTCAAAACCACAGCTGAATTATCCACTTGTGGCATCTCAATAACTCCATTTTCAGATTCCATCACCTGATAAGTGAAAAGATCCTTAGCAACATCAATTGAGAAGATGTTATAAGAACCCAAGTGCAGATAAAAGAAATCTAAGATGAACTCCAATCGAAATTGGCTTAAAGATAAGAACAAAGGTGGAAAAAGAAAGCTATATTCCGTGATGCCTATAGGACAACGTGACAAATGAAGTATTGCAACGCCTAGACTACCAGAAGAACACCAAAAAGGCAAGCTATAAGTTTAGCATGAATGAGGCTTGCAGCATATATGCAAGATTACAGATCCCTTAACAAGACAATTTGAAAAGGTTGAATGACCACCTGATGAATACGAGATGAGTGAATGCCCCTTTGATTTTTACAAAACCTTTGGAGAAATTACCCCAAAAACATATGGTTCTAACTTGAAAAAGGTATTCCCATCATATCAAGCTCCATGGTGACGACAGTACATTCCAAAAACTGACAGCCCAAAAAGCTTAACATTACTATATCCGACATGATTCAAAGGCCTCAAAACTATACAAAGAAAACAATTAGCCTCCATGTGCAAATATTTACTCTCGGATACACTTGTCTCTCCTCATCTATGATTCTGACATCTTTTATCACAACCAAACAGAGGAGTCACAAAACAATTATTCTATGCGGACTTTCATCAAACAGGTGGAGGGCAATGAAGACGAAAGCAGAAATGAGAACGAAAACAATAAACCCACATCAAGAAACACAAAACTCATCAATTCATTCACCAAATTAACACAAACAGAACCAGAAAATCAACAGAAAATTTCCAGAAATAACAAAAACCCAAAACCCAATTGATTGAAGGAAGAAACACAAAAAAAGCTTACAAAATCAATAAGAACCCGTCCCAATACGAATTGGGTATGGGGATTTTGGGATTCTCTTGAATTTAAACAGAAGAAGCAAAGAACAGAGACTCAAATCCCAATAAGGATCAGAGAATTCAAAGACAAAATTATGGAAAAGATTGAATGGAAATTCAGGATGGGAGACTGAAAGAGAGCAAGAGTAGAAAAGCAGATCGAAAGCGGTTTAGATTAGAAAGCACTTGAATGGTTGTAGTGATTGAGAGAATTCACCATGAAAGCTACAGAAGGTTGGTGACAATGGTGTGTATGATGAGAGATAAAGACAGAGTGCAGAGAAAGTTGGTACAGGAAACTACAAAGGATTATTTATTTAATTTTTTTTTTTTTTTTCTCTCTATGAAAATGGATAGAAAAAAATGGGAAATTCTAAAATGACCAAAAAGCCATTTTGTTCTTCAAAACCTTTGAACAGTGGGAGAGATGCCAAGTGGTTTGGGAGATGCTTTCAAGAATGTTGTCAATTACAACAATTTAAACTTTGCATTTCAGTCCCTAACTTTTAGGATAATTCTATTTTAGTTTCTAACTACTTTTCTTTTGCATTTTAGTCCTTAACTTCTAGGATAATTCTACTTTAATTTCTAACTATTTCTTATTCTTTTGCATTTTAATCCCTAATTTTTTTGGGTAATTCTACTTTAATTTCTAATTATTTCTTATTTTTTTGCATATTAGTCCCTAACTTTTAGGTTAATTCTACTTTAATTTCTAACTATTTTTTATTTTTTTCATTTTAATCCCTAACTTTTAGGATAATTCTACTTTAATTTCTAACTCTTTCTTATTTTTTTTTGCATTTTAGTCCCTAACTTTTAGGGTAATTCTACTTTATTTTCCAACTATTTTTATTTATTTATTTATTTATTTTATTTAGTTGAATGCTGTGAATATATTTGAAAATGTCTTAAACTAAATTATTAATTTGATAGGATAAAAGGAATATATATATATATATATATATATATATATATATATATAGTCACATCCAAAGATTCATTCTTATCAACATTGAGAGGATTTTCTTTTAAGAGAGCGGAAGAAAATCAAAACCGCAACAAAAAGATGGTTCCCTATGCATTTCATTCTTTTTGGAAGGGAGCAAAAAAGAAGTATCCCGCTCATACTCAAATAACGTTATTGCCAACGTGCAGCCCGCGACCTCCTTTAGTCTTCTAATGAAAAATTCGTGACGTTAAAGATAAAACCCAAATAACTTGAACGGGTAAACAGAAGAAAAAATTATCAAAACCAATTCATTAAAGGTTTTTTTTTTTTGCTAGCGTGACGAAAAGGAAGGAAAAGCGTTTTCGGCTCAAGAATTTCCCCACACGGAGTGAGTAGATGACCGAGAAAGAAAGGCTCCACATTCTCCAAGTGGTTGATCTTAGCCGTCAAGAAGCTCTAGAGAGAAAAAAAAAAATCTACATTAATTAAGATCGAACAAATTAAATTAAATTAAATTAATTATTTTCGTCATGTTTGGTTAGAAAAATATTTAAAAATTATCGATAAAATCAAAATTAAATTGTGATCACTTATTAAAATAGTTTGATAATCATAAGTTTTTTAAAATTGTATATATGTTTTCCAAACGTTTTTATTCAGTAAAATTCCAAAAATAAAATATATTTTTTTAAATAAACTAATTTCATTTTTAAAAATTTAGTTAAATTAAAAAATAAAAATAAAGAAATGAATCGATTAGTCATATCATTAGACATAAGATTACATTTATATTTAAAAGGATGTGTTACATCTACACTTGTTTAAGCTCCTTGAAATTAGCATAATTATTTATTAATACCCTTCATTTTCTTTTGCTTACCCCATTAATTAAAGTTTTATTTATATATTTATTATTTTAACCATCAAAAATCAAACTTTGATGATGACAATACCCAATTACAACGACGGATTGATTTGACTGCTGCTAATCCTCTCGAAAAAAGGGATTGTTTGGGAACGTGTTGTCGGTTCATGTCGTAAAAGTCCTACAACGTCCCAAAATCAGAGGAAGAAGTAGAGAGACCATTGATTTGTTGAGCGTGAGATCCCACATCTCTTAAAAAGAGGAACGAAACATTCCTTATAAAGGTGTGGAAAACCTCTTCTCAGTAGACGCGTTTTAAAATCGTGAAGCTAACAGTGATATATAACGGGTTAAAACAAATAATATCTACTTAGAGCGTTAAATTTTTATGAACTAGGGGCAAAGTAGTTTACCAAAAGAGAAAGGAGGGCAAAAGAGTAATTTAATAAATCAGCCAATGATTGAAGCCAACAAGAGAAGAAAAAAACTATTTGAGAACGTGGGGAAAGAGACTGTATGTTGGGGAGTCACAGCAGGGACCCACATGATGTAGCTGACGTGGCAGGATCGAGCAACGTGATTGGTCTCCACGTTAGGAGATGGAGGTGGCGCCCAATCACTTAGTCCAACTGAGCATGAGCTGTCACAACGTGCGGGGAAGATTGAAGGAATGGAATCGTGGATTTGAGCGAGAGAATCCTAGCCGTCCATTTTGTGGGCCCAAACGTATTCTCACGTTTTTTTCTCTCAAATATGGGATTTTGTGGGTGGTGCGTTGCATTCAAACCCCGTTCCCTGGAATTTTCCATTTTTATGCCCTTTTTATATTAAAAAAATTTATTTATTTAATTAAATTTTTTGATTTTTTTTTTAATCGGATCTGTTAGATATAAAATTGAAAGTTAAGAGATGCCCGAGCCCCGAGCCCTCCTAGACCCTATGCACATCCACCCGTAGAGCCATCGTGCTAGCATGAGTGCTTACCCTTGATCTTCTCGACTTTTAAACTTTGAACCCTAATATTCCTAATATTTTATTTTTGTCTATATTTTCATCTAAATCCATGTGAAATAACTTTGTGAAGCTTAAATAGTTACGTTTTTGTGTATGAAAAAGGCAAGTACATGAACCTCGTAGAAAATCATTCCCTTAATAATTTTGATGGGACATTATATTATTTAATCATTATAAAAATTTAATTCTAATATACTTTTTTTTAGTAGAAATTAAATTGTTACGAGTTATCTAAAGTTTGAAGACTAAATTGTTATAATTTAAAAGTACAATTATAACGATATAAAATGAAATTCAAGGATTAAATTGTTAATAATTTCTTGAAAGTGTAAGGACTAAAAGTGTAATCGTCCAATCCCACTGTCAACCGATGTCCTATTTAGGTTTTACCTTTGTGGTTTCTCTCAAGGTTTTTAAAATGCTTTTCCACATCCTTACAAAAAATGTCTCGTTCTCCTCCCCAACCGATGTCGGATTTGTGGTTTCTCTCAAGGTTTTTAAAATGCTTTTCCACATCCTTACAAAGAATGTCTCGTTCTCCTCCCCAACCGATGTCGGATCTAACAATCCACTTGCTTCAGGGACCAGCCTCGTTCTCCTCCCCAACTGATGTGGGATCTAACAATCCACTCGCTTCAGGGACCAGCGTTCTTGCTGGCACTCGTTCCTCTCTCTAACCGATGTGAGATCTAACAATCTACCCCTTCAAAGACCAGTGTTCTCACTGACACTCGTTCCTCTCTCCAATCGATGTGAGATCTAACAATCCACTCCCTTCAGGGACTAGCGTTCTCACTGGCACTCGTTCCTCTCTCCAACCGATGTGAGATCTAACAATCCACCCCCTTCAGGGACTAGGGTTCTCACTGGCACTCGTATCTCTCTCCAATCGATGTGAGATCTCATAAAAAGTGTGGTTAAACTTGACTATTAAGTTCTATTATAAGAGAAATGACATCGTAGAGGAAACTTGTTACGAACACTTATAACGAAGCTATATATATATATACACACACACATATAGATATATGTTTTGGCTGACATAAATAATGAGTCAAGCTCTAAAAGAAGCAGATAATTTACATTTTACTTATCAAAACCAAGCAATAGTTAAACCTTGTACAGATTTTATACAGTCACAAGAAAGAATTTGTGAGAGAAAGAGAGGGAAAATTTCTCCTGATTTGCTAACAAACAGGAAGTGCCTCCCTAAAACCAATGCTAAAGTTAGTACTCTGTTGACCCTTCTTCCCCAAATCACCATTTCCCTTCTGCATCATCGCCACGAACTCGTTGTAATCGATACGACCGTCCTGGATAACGAGTTATAGTGATCGTTTAGATGAACACAATGTTTCTAGTTGTAGTAGTTGTAAGAGTGAAAAGTATGTCAAGAAAAGAAATGAAGTAGATGCTTACATTGTCCTGATCGACTTCTCCGATCATCTCTTCCAAGTGAATGCTTTCGATGCCGAAATCTTCGCAGGCTTTTTGAAGTTCGTCTTGCGTGATATAACCGCTCCCGTCCTTGTCGAAGTATTGGAAAGCTGCAAAGAGATGATCTTCTCTCTCAGCTTTGTTCAAATGAAGTGTTGCTGCTATGAACTCTCCATAGTCAATGCAGCCATTGTTGTCAAAATCAGCCTGCGTTTCGAAATAAGTAGCGTTTCGTTAGAGAGATACGTATGAGCTAATCGAGTCGAACGAACACAACATTTGAATTGTTTTTAGAACTTACAGCTTGCATAAGATCTTTTATCTCAGTCTCATTCAGATTTGCTCCAAATCTGTTGAGTCCATCCTTGAGCTCTTCGGCCGTAATTTGGCCGCTGTTGTCGGTATCGATCATCTTAAACATTTCCTTCAACCCGGCGATCTCTTCTTCGGAGAGGCTCTCAGCAATGACCTGAAAGAAGGAGAAGCACAAAAACAGGTTCAAGTGAGACAAATTCCATTTTCAGTTTAGGTTGAGAAACCAAAAGACTTACTCTCAAAGCCATTTTCTTGAGCTTGTTCATTGCAGAAAACTGTTTCAAACGACTCAAGACTGCAGAATCAAGAGGTTTATCTGGAGCCACTCCATCAACCTGAAGCCAGGGATGGCCTGGAAAACCGAAACCGACACCGTTAATGCTCGGACCAAATGTACTATCAGAACTAACTGTGTGCTGTTTGAGAATGATGTTACAAGAATTGTTCTCAAGACCGAAAACATGTTTGGATAATGACTTTTTAAAGTCGATTTAGATAAGAGTTGTTCTTCTAATTATCCATTGACCAAGCTTGGATTCTCCAAGTGTTCTTCAAGAACAACAAAAACACACAGCAGATAAAATTCCCAGCCTACAAAATCTCCGATCAAACTAAAAGGGTGTGCATGAGAAATGATGTGAGATCCCACGTCGGTTGGAGAAGCGAACAAAGCATTCTTTATAAGAGTGTGGAAACCTCTCCCTAGAAAACACGTTTTAAAACCGTGAGGTTAATGGCGATACGTAACGGGTCAAAGCGGACAATATCTGCTAGTGGTGGGCTTGGGCTATTACAAATGACACTTGGACTGAAAAACGAATGGATATATCGATTATCGAACCTCGATCAGACCTATTTAATGTTTACATTCCTCATTAAAAAGTGGTTTTTATCTAAAATTTTGCACTTAAACCGGGAAGAACTTCTTCCATATCTGTTTAGGAGCCAAGAGAGGTCCTCCATGCCTGATCTCTACACTTGGAATATCAATATTAGAATTTTTATGAACCATCACAAAGTAGAAACTTACATAGAACTTCATGAGCGGAGAGCCGCTCTTTCGGGTTTCTAACGAGCATCCTCCTTACCAAATCTTTGGCACTGTCAGAAATACTTGGCCAGGGATCTAACGTGAAGTCGAGATCTCCGTGCAAAACTTCGTCAAATATCTCTTGCTCGGTTTCTGTTTCGAAATCGCGTGAAGGAAGAACGAAAACGAATATAGTGATCAGAACATCATATATATATATATGGAATTGGATTTGGCAAGTGATAACCATGATGCATACATTAATCAGGTGCAATTGCTAGATATCTGTGTTTTTACCTGCCCAAAATGGCGGCACCCCGCTTAAAAGTATGTAAAGCATCACACCAGCACTCCAAACATCAGCTTCTGGGCCATATAGTTTGCACAGAACATCTGGTGCCACATAGTAAGGACTCCCAACCACATCCCTAAATACTTCCCCTGTAAAATCATCAGAGCACCAAATTAAACATGCTCCTGTTGTGAATTGGATCATAAGAAAACAGACAACCCGAAATCGATTCGTACTAGTTTCTAGTATACCTGGCTTGAAGAAGACAGACAACCCGAAATCGATAGCTTTCAAGGGCGAGTCCTCGCGTCCATCAACAAAAAGAAAATTCTCAGGTTTGAGGTCACGGTGCATGACACCAAGAGAATGGCAAGCTTCTATTACCCCTACAATGGTTCTTGCAAGATCAGCTGCCTGTCTTTCAGTGTAATGCCCGAGCTTAACAATCCGATCGAAAAGCTCGCCGCCTTCGCACAGTTCCATGACGACATGTACAGAAACAGCATCTTCATAAGCTCCTTTAATAGAAACAACGTTGGGAATACCAATTAAATGATGCATTATCTGAATCTCTCTCCGCACATCCTCGACGTCTTCTATCGTCGCCAACTTCCTTTTCGCTATCGATTTACAGGCATACTCTTTCCCAGTCGACTTCTCAACGCAAAGAAAAGTCGTCCCAAACTGGCCATGTCCAAGTTTCCTTCCCAAGCTGTAATACTCCCTTAGATGACCAGTTTTTGTTTGCAAAACTGACTCAACCTGCAAACCTGCACTCACTATTTTCTTCGTCTTCTTCTCCTTCATCAAATCTTCAGAAACATTATTACTACCATTACCATCTGATTCCTTTGGCTTTCCCGATTTAACCGGAGATTCAACGCGTCGCTTCTGTTCATCATAGCTTGATGGTTGTTCAGCTGGTTTGATCAATTCTTCCTCAGACAACAAAGGCTCTACAGGGTTGATGATGATCAATTCTTCCTTGGGGTTTAATTCTGCCGCTGCATTATCCTCCCATTCCAATGGTTTGGCCCTATCATCAACAATCTTCACTGGTTCAGGGGGAGTATTTTGAACTACTTGATTAGGGTTAGGGTTAGGGTTAGGGTTTTTAGCCCTCTTTTTTTTAGTATGAGAAGAAACCATACCCGCTCGAGACCACCAAATCGCTTGAGTAATCGAACACAAAATCCCATCCTTCCTCGACCCAATACATTTATTACCCATCTGAATAAGCCGATTCTACTCGAATATCCGTTCTAAAATCTCAGAAAACAAGCACCGTAAAATCGCCCAAATCCGTCATCCATGGCGTTTCCCCCAAAATGGGGAACAGAATAAGAAAATCAACAACACAATAATGCAGGCAAAACGAAAGATAATGCTGAAGAACACGATCATGAACACCCAACGTGAAGAACAAGAAAACAGAGCAGATACAAAATCCGTATAGGGCAATGAATCTTCGAATCGATAAACAACAAAAATCATAGAAAACCCCCACAGAAATTAACTCAATCCGCACGAAATTCAAACCCCGACCCACTGAAACATTATTCAAACAGAAATTTCAACGATTCCCTACAGAACATCAACGGCTTGATCAGGAAAAAGCAGGGGCGAACAAATTGAAGAAGAAGAATAAGGATAGAGAGAGAGAAAGAGAGAGAACCAAAAATCGTTGAAGAACAGGGAAATTTTTAAGCGCAAATTTAGGGGTTTGATTTCGTGGGAATTTTCCCTATATATATTCACTTGGCGAATCCAAATGAAAAACAGGATAACAATTGAAACGAAAGCGAAGCAGGGATAGAAGAGAGAGAAAGAATTTACCGGTTTTTCTGTTATGATTTGAGTTTCTTTAAAAACATTTTTTTTTTAAATATTTAAAATTAATAAATAAATAAAAACGCGTTAAAAATATATTGCAATTTGATTGGATAGCATCTTTCTGCCGTTGGATTCTAAGTGGACCGCTATGATCTATTTTTCAAAATTCTAAATTAAGAAAAAAGGAAAATTATATTTTATATTTTGTTTCATATAGTAATATAATTTTTAATTTTGTTTTAAAATAAAAAATAACAATTTATAAAATCTATTTAGTGAAATTTGTATAATTTTATATTTATGGAAAAACATTGCAAGAAATTATTATCCAAATTAATACAATATTAAATGCAAATTTCTATGCGACCCAATCAAATAAAAATTAATATACGATAATATCATACATATGGTCAAAAACTTGGAAATTTCAAATATAGAAAAAATAAATTTCGATAATAGAGGTGTTCAAATGACTCGAGAATCTGATCAACCCGATCCAAATCATAAAAGTTAGGTTGGGTTAGATTTTTTTTTTTTTTTTTTTCCGATTTGGGTTGAGTTGAATTTTTGGAAAGCAAAAATATGATCCGTTAATGTTTGATATTTGAGTTGATGAGATTTTAATTATTAATGTAACATCAGTGGATTAGTATATCTTAAGCATTTAAAATACTAGGACGACTATTGGTAGAAGGGATGACCAATGGTGATTGTCAGAGTGGTCGTCAATGATGGTGGTTGGCGTTGTTATCAATGGTGGTTGCTAGAGATGGTCGATGATGGTTGGTATGCAGAAAATAATCGTTATCGGGGTTGGGCGGTGGACAATAGAGATGATCATTGGTGGTCGGTGCATAGTGGTCATATGAGATAGTCATAGACAATAGCGGAGATAGTATAAGGGTGTTTAGGTCATTTTTTATATATCCTTTGAAACACGATGTCAATATCTTATTTAGTCAAATATATGAAATTGAATGGTAAAACTATGAGGTGTGTTTATGACATTTTTATTGACATTTCTATATATTTATGAATTCAATATTAACCTCTAATAGGATATGAATTTTCATTATCGTATAAAAATCGACCAAATATAACAAAAATATTAATAAGATATCACTAATGTAAATCTAATTCTATTAATAAGTTTATTAGTTCATAATTTTTTATAATTTATAATTTTTTTATAAATATTCATCGACATACATATCTATAAGATTAAGGTTTCATTGTCAGTCAAATCAACTCCGTTTCCTCATAAACGTGCAAAACGACCAAATCAAACTTTTTGGAAAAAGAAAAAAAACCCACAAAAAAAACAGTGACATATTTGATCAATCAAAGTGGAGAGCCACTTCTTTGTTTTACCCATTGACATTTCTTCACAAATACCCAATTCTTTGTATGTGAAATATATTTTAATTATTATCAAAGAATTTATCAATATGAAAAAAAAGAGTGAAAATTTGAAATACAACTATACGCAGATTTTCAAATTGGTTACATCATGCATTTCTTATTGAATGGAAGAAATGTTAGCGTATACTTTCAAAACGTTCCGGTTAGGTTTTATATTTCATTTTGGTCCCTGTACTTTTAAAATATTAATTTTAGATCATGATAATTGAAATCATATAACAAATTTATAATTAATTTAGTAAGAGAACTATCACGATAAAATTAAGAAAAAATTGAAATATACAGGACCAAAGTATAAAAAACATAGACCAAAGCCCGAATTACTCGGACCAAAGTAGTATTTAAACCAAATATCCTTTAATTATTAATGTAGTCCTAAGCATTTCCATGATTTCTTTATAACTTATTTTATTTTTTAAATTCTAACCATTGCATGGAAAATAATGTTTGGTACATTAAACTAGTTTATGGATTAAATGGTACACTATCATTATCATATACAAAATATAAACTGGGTCAATGGCCCTCACCATGAACGTAAAAGATTCTTCCTATTAAGTTCATGCATTAGAAAAGTAAAGCTTTTTACAACTAAAACCTTGGTTGGTTTTTCAAAACCAACCATTTTGCACCACTCAAAAGTCAGATTCCACACATAATCAACCAATATGTCAATATCTATGAGCACATATTGGATAACAATGCTTATAGACTGGAAAGACATTTATTCAACTGATTATCAATTCTACATCCACCACGATAAAGATGATATACTGTCCTTGTTGTATCTAACATCTGTAAAAAAACGGACGATCGGGTTCATTCTGGGTAATCAGACATCCCTGGCCAATCCAGATAGGTCAACGTGACCGGAGTCAGGCTCGTTTTGTCTCATCGATGGGGAGGAAGAAGGCTCTCTGTTGAATAGGGGTGGATCTCTGAAAGAACCAAAGAAACCATTCCTAATCTCTTCAGCTGCATCAAAGAACCCTTTCATGCTACCAAAGAGGCTGTGTTCAATGGCTTCAATATCGCTACGAAGACCAGGGAAATTAAATGGTTGATATTCTGATGATCCTGACGAGAATGACCTATTATTAACCACCTCATTCGTTACATCCTCTTCTGTAAATTCCCTATTGGACTGTATCACTTCGACTGGCCTGTAAAGAAACAAAGCAACTATGACTTAGTCATATGACTCGTATAGTTGATAGGAAGCTCTTCAGCTCACTTTAATTGAACTAAAAGGGGAGAACAGTTGGAGCAGGGAAGCAACCTAGAGGCCTAAAGTAACTAACCAGAAGCAAGTAATTTTAAAAAAAGGAAGATGAGTAACTAGCGGATACGAGTTCCTGATGGTTTTGATAGATTGGAGGGGGATGGAAGAGCTCTTTAATTCCTTACATGTGTTCTTTTATAAATGAATTTTCCACTTTGGGTTCTATCAAATGATATACGTACATACTATCAAAACATGGTAACACCAAAACCGAAGTCATCGTGTGTTAAGAATTTAGCATAGCACATTAAAGAAGCAAAAGCACCTGGTTCAATCCGTTAAATGAAAAGAGTTTCCTCACTCCTAGCTCCAATATCATATCATGTGATCCTCTTACAACATATCAAGTGTAAGGCCTTCTGGCGGTTTTTGCCACGGTAGATGGCTGCTCAAATTCGATGTAAGCAAGGGATTACTATATTTTCCAACTTGATCTTCCATACAATTAAAGCAGCATCAATGTAGGTTAAAAAATTTATCATTTTCAAGTCTGCAACCGACCATCTACAACATTAACGAGTTCCAATAGCTTCCGTCTGGCAGGCTCAGAAAAAAATATTCCCAGACACTGCCCTTCAAGTTCCTAATCACCATCCATCTAAGGGCTAATCAATATTTTCCAATATATGATGCATGGATTCTATTAACTGAGGCTCAAGGCACTACCCAATGAGTTCCAATCATGTCATAGTCATTCAACCATCAAACACCGAGCCAACACAAGTGCAATCCAGGAAATGCATTCCTCGGTCATCTTCATAATTTTCCATCCAAGAAACATATTTTCCTAAACCTGCCTTTCTATATCACAACGCAAATGAGATTTTAAAGAGAAGGAGCTCTTATATATTAAATAACCTCAGCTACATTCTTTCACTTCGCTTAAGGAACGATAAAAAAGCACAGTTCAACCCTCTTATTTCATATGCCCCTTCACCACTCTCATTCTCATCTTCCAAAACACATTCTCAGTTTCTACTCGATTTTTGTCTCTTCTTTCATTTATCTGTTCCTTCCTCTCATTCTTATTTTTCCAAATTATGAAAACCCATAAACTTTAAGAAAGAGAACGTTAAACACATTATTCATTTGCTAGGTCCCTTCATGGGAGGACACTGTAAAATTTTCATATGATGTGATTTAAGAATATAAACCACCAGAGAGGCTTTTACAATTATTAGGATGAAATGTTGAATGGGTGTGGGAATTTTGATTCTTTCCGGTCCCTTGCAAGCATCTACATTTTCTATGTGATGAATTATCAAAATGTGGAAGAAAATTCGACAGAAGGAACCCGAAATGAAAGTGAGAGTGTGTGAAATAACCAAGAAGAAAAAATCAATATTCTTATATCTTGGTCATTTAGGCTAAAAAAGCATAGTGAACAAAATTATGGGGTAACCGGTAAGTCATGATTCTTCAACCTTCAATACAAATAACCAAAGAAAAATCATCTCACATGTCAAACAGTAAGCCTAGCACCTACCAATTTCAATGTCCATCCCTCTAAGATTCCATTAAAACAACCAATCACGGCAACAAAATCAGAAAATAAACCCCCCAAATGGCTCCGTAGTTTCAACGCATCAAACAGAGTTCACTCAACAAGTCGTAGGAATCAGCCTTAGCCTAGCACATTATACTTCAAAATTTAGAACTACGATATATCCCTAAACAATAAAGAAGAAATCAAACTTAGGAACAGCCATGTGGATCACACCAATTTGATTCCAAATAAAGAAACGAAAACTACGTTTAACAATTTCTCTTTGCCAACAACAAATAGAACGAACCAATTTCTTTTCTTCACACTTCCGTAGAAAACTAAGTTCTTAATTCGAAAGACAATAATAGTTAGGTTAAAATAAATTATCACAGGACAACAGAAATCAGAGGAACACGGATGCACATACCTTCCGATGCAGTCTCTGAGAATCTCCTCGGTTCTCTCGCACTTCCTGACGAATTTCCCGGGCTCGACCTCCTCCGTCTTGCACTGCGACTTCACCACTTTTCTAGTCGAACATCGATCGCCGGAAGACCAAGTGCTGGGATTATTAGACGTAACACCGTCGCCGGCGGGTGAATCCAATTCGCCAGACGCGCCTCTCCATACCCCACCCATTTTCGAAGCTCCAAGTCTCTATCTCTCCGAGATTCTTGAGCACCACGGATTGAGAAGAAATGAGTTTAATTCGATTCGTGATCACCACGGCTTGAGAAGATGGGAGATAAAAGTTTAATTAGGCTAAATATAATAAATAAATTTTTTAAATTTTGCTTAAAAATAAAAATAAAAAAACCAACAATAATATTTTTAATTTTTTTAAAAAAATTTAAAATTACATTTATTTTTAGTTTTGAATAAAAAAAATATTTTATTTAAAAAAAAAAAAAAAAAAAAAAAAAAAAAAAANAAACAAAACAAAATGCTCCAGTACCATATTTTAAAAATACTCATCGCTTAATATTACTTTTTATAAGTTTACATGTATTTTTGAATAATGGAGGACAGTTTAAAAAAATTAAAAAAAAATCAATAAATTTTTAAAATTTAAATATCAAGATTTATTTTTTTAATTATTTTTAAAATTTAAGAATTAAAAATATTTTTAATTAATTTAGCCTTGCTATTTTTCTCCTAATTATAAAATTTTAATTAATAGTTTTTACCATATCCTTTCACCTTCATAAAATGAGACAAATAAAGGTCTCCTCTCACTCACACATAGATCACTACTCAATCGAGCAACCATGACTCTAGTAGCAACAGACCACGACAGTGACTATATAAAATGACAATTTTGTTCTCTCTAAAATTTTACTTATAACTTAGTGAAAGATATCATTGCAAGGAATCTCGCACAAAAGTTTAGTGGTTGAACAATATGCTCTCAAAAGTCGACCCTAAAGAGTTCGGGATCAGATAAGATTCATAAAAGTCCGAAAATCGAACTTCTCCGCGTAACTCTTGACCATCCTAATTGGGGTAGCAACTGTTTGATAGAAGGAAACAGTGTAAAAGCATCAACTTCAAGCTTTTTATAAGAAACAAACGAGTATATTAGGCATAAGGCACAGAAAGACAGCCGAAGGCAATGGGGAACAGGAAACCCCCTTCCGAAAGCCTACAAAAAAAGCTTTCCAGTTCAAAAGGATCAGCTGTAATTACAGTTGAATACGCTATGCTTCGTGCACTACCAAAGCGGACAATATGAATTAGTACAAAAAGAACAAGGGGAGGTCTATGTGAGATCCCAAGTCAGGTGGAGAGGGGAATGAAGCATTCCTAAAAAGAGTATAGAAACCTCTCCCTAGCAGACACGTTTTAAAACCGTGAGATTGATAGTGACACGTCACAGACCAAAACGAACAATATTTGCTAGTGGTGGTATTTGGTTGTTCGATTTCTTTCGAGCCACAAACACCCTAACATAGCCCAAGCCTCCGTAGTCCACAACATTTTTCCTCTTATGAATTCAATCATTCACCAGGCTTGTCTACAGGTCAATGAATGTATTTCTATCTGCCAACTTCCCAATCAAATTTGTTATAACACATAATTATAAACAGTACGAAAATTGGACGGTATTCCCAGAACTTGCAACATCCATCTATATAAGTTCGACTCTATTACTTTAGCTATGACAAAGGCGTAAAATGTCTACGACATCCTTAACTTGGAAAGTTACCTCTGGCTCCCTTCAATGCGCATCCTAGCAGGTAGATGAAACTCCTACGTCGCGTGATCGTATTACTTTAACTTGCACGATAGCTTCTTTCCCTCCATGGCCCCTGAAGCATAGAATTCTGGAGTTAATATCAGAGAGAAAACTGTGACATTGATATGACATTTAAGCCATTGTATGTATTTTAAGCTAACATGCTTTTTTATGACTTCCACTTATCGATCCCGGTCCGGAAAAGTGACCAACCAGGACCCTATTGATGAATGAAAGAAAGGGTTTATGAGCCCTAGCCCTGTAAGCCCACACCTGTGTAGAGTAGATCGTTCAACACCTGCGGCACAAACCCATTTTTGACCTATTGGTTCTAGTATCATAGGCGACTGAACGGCCGCCCCCTAATTACTAGACCAACCCGCGATAATAATTCCATAAACACCTAGCGAAGATATGGCAAACAAATAAAGTTCTTCTAGAAATCCCAGGTTCACCAGGGGAAATGCATAAAAGGGTGCAATTTTCGCGGATCTCGTCCCGCGAACTTGGGAGAAAATGTACCATTAGCTTATATGCTAACTTATCAGCTACCCAAACCCAGTTTCACTTACATTTATCAGCCACACTCGCAAAGATATTACTCCAAAAAAAATAAGAAGAAATCAAACTCACCTTTTAATTCAAAACTGTTCTTTCTGTTTCTGCTTATGGAGAGAGGATCGGGCTGTATCCATTTGCTCATTTGACATTGCTCATTTATAAGGGGGGATAAGTGTTGAGGAGAAAACTTGAGAAATGTCTTTACAGTCAAACAATCAAAGAGGCCAGCATTAATGACACGTGTGAACCATAAATCGATCAAATGGCACCCTAGGTCTTCGATCGTCGATGGATCAAATGGCATTCTCCTGTGAAAGTCGGTTCTCATGTATTCCCTAGGCCCTCAACAAGTATGCTGCTTACATTATCCTCAATGACAGAATTCTCATTAACTAGAGAGCCAATCAGCAATCCATGAGTCGTAGCATCCGGTACCCACCCCTTTTCCAACATCGAGTCCAACAATTTACATGCTTCATATTTTCTGTCCTCTTTCCATAGCCCATTGATAAGCAAGTTGTAAGTAGCAGTATTTACAAGGTCAGTATGTGCAATCAGTTTATCAATTGTAGTCAAAATCATATGTAGCTGAGAATGGTCAGCTATACATAACAATAAATCATGAAGTCTTTCTGAATCAGGTAGAAGACCCTCATTGACCATACGGTTGAAAAGCGTTATAGAATCCTTTACTCGATTCATGGCACAAAAACTATGTATGAAAATGCAGTATGTCTCCAAATTAAGGCTGTAGCCCAACACGAGCATCTGTGATAAGACTAGTAAGGCAATCTCTGCCTTGTTAGATTTAGACAACTCGTACACGATAGAAGCATACGTCACGGTTTTACAAGAAGTACCAGCATAACATGCCAATTGTAGCAGCACTAAAGCTTCATCGATATGTCCTAAATCACATATCCCTTTGATCAATGTATCAAATAAAGAAGGATGAAGAGGGTATCTGTTTTTAGACATGTAGCAAAAGACTTCTGCAGCCTCAAGAGTCCTTTTGGCTTGGCAAAGGCTTTCGATAAGCTCGGAGTAACATCCAGCATGAAGAACCCAACATCTAGCATGTACCTCGTCCATTAACTGTAATGCAGCCTCGTACCTCCTGGATTTACAATTTCCAATTATAAGAGCTGCATATGTGTCTTTGTTAGGCACAAATGACAACACAATCATTTTACCAAGGAATTCAAAAGCTTTTCCAATTCTTGCATTGTTGCACAACCATCCAATAACTATGTTCCAAGATTTACAATCATCAATACTCATTTTCGACATTTGTCCTAAGACACGATTTGCTATTAAGATATTTCCAACATTGCAGCAACCTTCAAGCAACGCGTTGTGAGGAGAAGTGAACAAAAAACATCTATCTTTCACGAACTTTATAGCCTCATCGGTTTTCCCAAGCTCAAAAAAAACTTTTATAATACTTACATATACATTGTCTTCAGGCATCAAACCACTTTCAACCATCTCTTCGAGCAGAAATAATGCCTCATCTAATAATCGATTTTTGCACAAACTTTGTATTAGAGTACTATAAATCAAGGTATCTGGTATAATATTGGAAGCTTTCATCATTCTAAACAACCAGCTTCCAACATCTATTCTGTCTACACTACAAAATAAAGATACTGCACATGTATAAAAGCTCAAATCGAGTTCGCACCCAATTTTGTATAATATACCCAAAGCTAAAACAGCTTCATCCACTAGATTTCGTGTAATTAAACCATTTAAGAGAACCTCAAAGGTTTTACTGTTAGGAATGCATCCTTTCTTGCTCATTCTCCTAAACTGGTTCATGGCTGTCTTGATTTGTTCAGCATGAAACAATGCAGCTAACAGAAAATTTAATGTGTCAACATTTGGTACAATGCTAGCTTTCACCATCTCTTTGTAAACAAATAAAACTTCTTCAATATCTCTGTTCTCCTCAACGAAAACAGCCAATACAACGTTAAATGTCTCTATCGAAGGCTTTAAACCAACCAAGTTTACATGAGGAAGTACCCGAAGTGCTTCTCTGGTTCTACCATGTCTAACAAAGGCATTAACTAAAGTGACAATAACTTCTTCAACACCCAGACACCCATCCTTCACGAGATCTTGACATGTCCTATCCATTTCCTCAACGTTCCCATCCAAACCCTGCTTGAGAATCGTCACATAATATGTTTGGACCGTATGGGAAAATCCCTTCTGGATAGCCAAACATTTGAAGATTTCTACCTCTGAGTTCAAGTTATTTTCATTATCCAAACCTTTGACTGAGTTGTTCAAGACAAACTTATTGCTCAAGGATTGTGTACTTTCTTCTAACCTTGGATTACTCTGATTGTTTTCCAGGAAAGAATCAACATAATTACCACTAAGAATTGGAGATAAGCATGAATTTCGTTTAACCCCTTTGAGAAATTTCTTCATAAGAGTCGACGGCATGAGCCTTGCAGCCATTCAAGATTATCACTAATTGAAAAGAGATTACCATTGAGTAACTCCTGAAAAGGAGTGAGGGAAATGTTAATTAAAAGCAATCAAATAGATAGCTAATTAGTTGGTGCACCAAACAGAGATAGCAGGGTCAACATTTCTTCCTATTCAGATCACAATACTAAGCTCCACCATCTATACTTCTTTTAACAGAAGAACACTCTTTATTCATAAATTCAAAGTATCGACAAGTTAACAATAAAGCAACATTTAATCCTACAAATCAAATAGTTCATTCAACTCCCAACACCAAACATTGAGCAATATATGAAATTACTAAACATCCAAGAAAAATCAGTCATGCCCATATATCAAAAATTGCAAAACAGTTCATAAAGTATATGATTTCCTTGCACTTCGACAGCTAACTATCAAGTATAAGAAATCAAATCGTAAGAAACAGAGAAAAATATAAACTGAAAGTAATGAAACAAATCCAAAACACTTGCCCCACTTAGGTTATTTTGGCTGAAATCTGGAATGGATAAAATCCATCGATTTTAGACACCAAAAACGGCAGGAGAAATTTTGCTTTGCAGAAAAAAAGAATCTACATTCTTCCGAAATGATGAATAGGCGTAATTGGGTGACTGAATAAACGTGAAGCTCATAATTTCGATAAACAGAAGCAGAATCAAATTGGAGTTGGGCGATGAACTGAAAAAGAAATGCTTACTCAAGAATGCTCGAGGCGGAGGTGAAGCATAGGGTAAAAGGGAAGGAAACATGGATGAAGATGACAAAAGATGAGGAATGTGTTAACTTATAAAAATAAATAAATATTTTGTTAAATGAGATCCAAAAAAATAAGAATTTATTACATATAATTTTAGTTTTAATAAATATTTTCAATTTTTTTAATCAATTCATTAATTTTTACAACCGAAACTCAATTTTAATTTTTGAAATTTATTTTATAGTGTTTCAATTTTACATCTAATAAAACTTTGATTTTTTGATATTTTAAATTTTTTTTTATAGAATTACTGTGTAATAAATTAAAATTTTAGTATTTATTTGAATAAATACTAAAATTTAACTGAAGAATAACAATGAAATAATTTTATGATGTAGATGGATTAGTTCAGGTTCGGAATATTTTTAGATAAATTCAAAATTTCGAATTAGTTGAGTTGATGATCTGAGCAACCTGAATAGAGTTCACAATCCAATCCAACTCACCTAATCCAACCCAACCCAATCCTATAGTTTCAGGTTGAGTTGGTTACCCAATCCAACCCAACCCAACTCAATCCTATAGTTTCAGGTTGAGTTAGTTACCCAATCAACCCAACCCAACTCAACCCTATAGTTTCAGGTTGAGTTAGTTACCCAATCCAACCCAACCCAACTCAACCTTGTAATTTCAGGTTGAGTAAGTGAAACGAGTTGGTTACTCAATCCAACCCAACCCAACCCAACTCAACCCTATAGTTTCAGGTTGAGTAGGTGAAACGAACAACAAATAGAGTTCACAACCCAACCCATCACCCAAGCCAACTCACCCAATCCAACCCAACCCAACTCAACCCTATAATTTCAGGTTGAGTAGGTGAAACGAGTTGGTTACCCAATCCAACCCAACCCAACTCAACCCTATAGTTTCAGGTTGAGTTGGTGAAACGAACAACCAAATAGAGTTCACAACCCAACCCAGCTCAACCCTATAATTTTAGGTTGAGTTGGTGAAACGAACAACCAAATAAAGTTCACAACCCAACCCAACCTATCTCAATCCTATACTTTCGGTTCGAGTTGAGATGAGTTTAGTTATTGGGTTGTTCATTTTTTTAATTATTTTAAAAAAATATTATTTATCTACAATACATATTACATTAATAACTAAAATTACATATTACGAACATCAATTACAAGTATAAAATATTCTTAATCCTCATAATAATCATAAAAATAGGATAGAATAAGATTGAATTCTAACCCTATTTCCAAATTAGTCGAATCCACGAAAAATTTGAATATAATATTGAAACGTTTGCACATTAATGTATTCCAAAAGGGATTATGAGCTAAAATCACATAAATAAAGAAAGCTAAAGCAAATAAGTATAGAATTAACAAAAAGAAACCAAAAAAATTCAGCCAAATTGAGATTTATTACTATTTTTACAGGTATAGTAACAAGTTAAAGTTTCTGCTTCACCTTCATCTGAATTTCAACTTCTTCCCTTCTTCAGCCGTATCGGACTGCCCGGAAAACACCAGAACCGGTTCTTTCTATTCCTTACGTACCTCTCCGCTGAATCTCCGTTGATTTCGTCCATGCCATGACGCTCACTGGTTGGTTGCTTATCAGGATTATGCGAATTTTGATCCGAATGTGCGTTTTCTATCGTTCCATGTTCTATGAAACTCGACGTCGTGTGGTTAACTTCAGCAGGTCCAAGAGGTAAACATTTATGTTCTGGAGATGCTGGAACTATTTTGTTGTGGTTCACGTCCTTGGATAAAGAATTTGATGATCCTAAGCGCCTGCAATACAATTGATTATGCAAATTCAGACAAATTTCAATTCTACGCCCCCCTCGAGACACCCGTAAAATGGACAATCAGAGTAGTTTTCGGCGCACGCTCGACTAATCTCATGGAACAATGATTTGAATTCGAGAAAAAAGTTATCAGTAGTTGGTAACGAAGTTTGAACTTATAATCCATGTCTAGATTTACCCTTCGCCTTGGATCACGGGACGTTTCTTTTGCAATACTTAAAACGGTCCTTCACCTCGACCATAGAACTCCGCCTTTCGGGTCAACCCGGTGGCTTGAGGGCTACAAAATTCATCATTGGCTAAACAATCATAATGGCCATAATGGCCATGAAAGAACCAAGATGCTTCAAGAACAAACTCAGAGAATAATGTCAAGAAACCAGTCAGAGCTATTACCTTGAACTATGGTTAGAGCTGGTTCGAGGGGGTTCGTCAGAAGCTCTCTCGGCCGTTTGTTTCCTTGACAAGCTAGCGAAAAGCTCGACTTTCGGATGAACATTTCGATCTTCAGAAGTACTCGAGTTCTTTTCGGTATCCTTCTCTATATCTGGAGGCTTTTCATCACTCAAGCAAGAACCAGCCTTTGCTTCACCATTGAATCTACCTTTCCTCATCATATTAATAACCTCATCTAAAGTTTGCAGAGCCTTTTCTACCTCTGGACTGATTATAGAGATTCTTTGATCCTTAAAATTACAGTTTTCTGCAACAGTTCTTCCTAAAATGACAGTTTTATTGCTCTCTTCCTCTTCAATCTCCCCAAACGTTTCTTTCTCATTAGCTTCCATGACAGTTTTGGCGAGCTCGACGTTAACCTTCTGATCTTCCATCAAGTTCTCCGGTTGCTCTTCCGTCGAGCTCTCCTGCAGCTCTTCCGTCGAGCTCTCCTGCAGCTCTTCCGTCGAGTTCTCCGGCTGCTCTTCTGGAAAAGGATGGATTCCAGTTTTATCAGTTGGAGAACCGAGCTGTTTTTCTCCGAACGCCTTATCTTGTTGATTTTTCCGGTAGAGAGCTTCGTTTATATGTATGTACAGTGGGTCTTTCAAGGCCTTCATAAAATCTTCATCAGATTTGAACATTGAAGCCACTACCTGCAAATAGTGTTGACAATTGGAATTTTAAGACAAAAGTGGAAGACTTGGTAACTAGAAGCATCGACGACAATAATATAGTTTTGAGGAACACGGCCCGACTATTTTGGGTTCGAATCATATATCGGTAGAATAATGTATTACCTTTTGATAGAGTCGGAAACCACTGCCGATGAGTTGCCTCGAGATGAAGTTTATAAGTGACGGAGGAATGAAATCCAGCTTCATATCCATGTTTGCTATTGTCCTGCGAGATTTTTCACTGTTCAAGTTCTAAACGATATCAACGGGGTAACGAAAAAAGATCTCTTCCAGGATCGGATTGTGAAGACGAAGATCAAACAAGGACGATATGTATTTGAGATAGAATTTAAATGTTTTAACTTATCAATACAATAGTCCTTGCTGTTAATAAAGATTAAAAAGTAATCGTCTATGTCGATATCGTACCAGTCCTTATCAACCAACCGCACATCAATTTCCGATATGTTTATGTTTAACTTGGATTAGTAAATTATCGTCGTAAATAAAAAAGAAAGAAAGAAACCCCTCACCGGAAGTAGCTCCTGTTATCTGTCACCTTCTGTATAGCAAAGCCTCCCACGACATCAATCCTAACTACATCTTCTGCATCCGGGATAGCGTGCCTCGTGAATCCATGAGTAGTTATATCAATGCTGTCCAAATCAGATATCTGTAACGAAAAAAAAAAAAGGTTTAGATGTCGATCCAGAAATCGACCAAATGGAAACAGGGAGCGATCAACTTCCAAGTAGTGCACACTGATCTCCCATGATCTTATTCAACCAATTACCGAGTTTAGAAGTACGATGATAAGGTCATCCTGTAAGTACTCGAAAAGAAAGTAGTGCACGATGATCTCCCTGGTTGACAGCGGCCATGAAACCTTAACCCTTGCTTTCAAAAGAATTAAAAAGTTCAGTATTTCAAAACAGATGTGACAGGATGAAGATAGCTGGTGCGTTTGTGTGCGTGTGCGCGTGCACGTATATAAGTGCTGGCTGTATAGCTAGACAAACCTTACTAGCGCGATCTGTTCACCGATCCGGACTTTTTGAAGACATTTGCTGGTGAGAATTTTGAAAGACGGCACAGTAAATTGAGGCCACCTGAGGGAGAACAGTGGAAAGAAGAAACCAGTGACTAATACTCCTACAAACGTCATTTAATCCATTCATTGTTAGAGTTGATCCAGAACTCATATTACTCAGCACTTCCGCTATGGCTGGTGCCATGTAAATTTCACCATTTACTACCGCTATGATACAAATGAGACTTTTTTTTAACAGCTCAAGCCCAAGCCCACCGCTACCAGATATTGTCCTCTTTGGACTTCTCCTTTTCGAGCTTCCCCTCAAGGTTTTTAAAACGTGTCCACTAGGGAGAGGTTCCCACACCCTTATAAAGAATGTTTTGTTCTCCTCCCCAACCGATGTGAGATCTCACAATCCACCCCCTTTCGTGACCCAACATCCTCACTGGCAATTCATTTCCTTCTCCAATCGATATGGGACCTCCCAATCCAGCCTCTTCAAGGCTCAGCGTCCTTGCTAGCACACTGCCTCGTGTCCACCCCTCTTCGGAGTTCAACCTCCTCGCTAGCACATCGCCCGGTGTCTGTGTTTTCCCTTTCCGGGTTTTTAAAACGCATCTGCTAGGGAGAGGTTTCCACACCCTTAGAATGTTTCGTTCTCCTCCCCAACCGACGTGGGATCTCAGATTCTTTCAAATAAGAAACACCGTCTCAATCACCCGGAAGCCCATACAAAAAATCAAAACCAAATAGGCAAACCTTTCGTGTGTGTGTGCGCGAACTAAAACATGCTTGCAATCAAAGATGGACCATATTTATGTTAGGCATGGACAAGTAGACATATTTCCCAAAATATGCACAAAAGATCAGAGATGACACTCACCATCTTTTGTAAAGTTCAGATTCCCACGAAGTGCACAAGCCTGCAAACAAGCAAGTTCAAGTTGTGTGCAAGATCATCAATCACATTGAGCTTTTAACAGATTAAACTTTTCAGGGTAAAGTCAAATGTTCGTCGGTAACGCTTACAAATATCAACCGGGCCATCTACAAAGCCTTCAACGAGTAATGTATGAAATGGAGTGCCCTTCGGTCCTTCACGATACATAACCCGAAATTCTTCATCATCGTGCTTCATCTGAAATATTGAAAAGAATATAATCGACTTCATAGACACTTAGAATGAATATCAGATAGACGAAATTCTAGTATAACGTACTTTCCACTCATGATGTTCCATCTCAGAAGCTCTGCTACTATCATTACCATTACCGGAAGCACTCCTCAACATGTCAAGAAAATTCGATACCTCCGCAGTTCTTTTACGTAACACGTTTTCGTTACATCCTTCAACACATAAACGAAAGATCAGAACCTCCAAAATGGATGGCTTAACCAACATGATGGGAAGATATATAAATATCCGGACACATCAGTTCATCACCGACCTTCGGTTTCGTGTTTCGAATGCAAACGACGAAGTTGATTCGACACAAGGGCCTCAACAGACTCCTTGGTTGTCAGATCAGGAGATCTGAGTGTTTTATCTAGCCTCTCCCTGTACTGTGTGATTCTTTTCCTTTTCTCCATCTTGCATTTGAATCAAAAAAACGACTCGTCTTCGATCAGAAAGCACCACGACAAGGATTCTGCAGATTATCCTTGTCTTCTGAATCACCTCCTTAATTTCAAGAAATTGAAACAGAGCGAGGAAAATGCAGCATCAGTAGGCATCTAACCACATGTTTACTAAAACCTCAACGCCTAACTCAAACTTCATTGATGTAAATACATTAAACAAAGCATTTGAACTTGAATTCAAATTTGTAGCAGAAGAACAAAAGGGTTTAAGGAAACTATTAAAAGGGTTTCAAAGATCTACAGAAGTTTCAGAGTTGGGATAATGCTATGAAAATCCAAGAACAGTAAACGCAATATATGTACTATTAGTCATCCAAATCATTGGTTGAAAGCTAAATCAAAAGGAGAGGAAGTACCCAAAATACTGCACTATTGAAGCTATTTGAAGATTAACCAGTCGACATATAAAGAATCTGAACCCCTCCAGAAAGAGACCAGATAAAATTCCCCGACAGTAACGCAAATCTCAATGGAATTTCATACAAATCACATCGATGATCGTTGAGGAGACAAAGCCAGCTGATACGAGCAAATCCAGACACAAGGGTCGGCGTTACTTTTTCCCAACTCCAAAGCGAAATCACAGGTTTCAAGAAGTAATCGAATCCAGCAAAAAAAGGGTACAAATACAGAGAAAAAGCGAAGAAGGGGTAGTTTGAAACATTGAATACGGTAAGTTAACTCGACCCTCATGGCAAGAAGTGGTGAAAGTTCATCAGAGCGGCCATAATCGAGGTGGGGTTGAAGAGAAACAGAGTAAATTGATGAACAGTGAGTTGTTTGGAGCAAATCAACCAAATGGGTCCTCGAGAAAAATGGTTTTGCAAAAGGGAAAGTAAGCCAAAAGAGGGGAGAAAAAAGCAGTCGGTGATTTGGAGCGGAGCCGTGGGTTTGTAAAATTTGTAAGATTCGAAAGAAACGTCATTGAGTTGGATGAATGAATGATGGTCACGTTTTGTTCATACACTGAAACTAAATCGATTCTGAACAGTCCAATCTTCTAACTATAAATTTTATTTTTTCTTTTCTAAATCCAACGGCATGAAACCATGAACTGCATAACTCCAAATTTTAAAAACTTAATAGATCTAAAATTTAAATTTAAACTTGGCATGTCAGTAAATAATCATTGGATATAGGTTTTGATATATAGATGGCAATTTATCTCTTAAAAGCTATCCAACAACATCTTCATCGGATAAATTTTCAAAATTTTAAATTATTAATATACATGTTTATTAACATTATTTTGCTGTTAATTATATATAATTTTACTCTATTTATGGATGTTTAATTGAGTTTTTTGTTTGAAAATCAAATCAATTGAAATAAACAAAATAAATTTTAACATAAATTTATTTTCATTATTAAATTAATTAATAATTAATATTATTTGTTTAATTTCATTTTTTTTTTTTTTTAACAAACTCAGTAAGTTTTATAAAATTTTCCCTTTTTATCTATTTTTTATATATCTTTCAAAATTTTATTATTATTATTTTGGAGGAGAGATTCAAATTTCTAATAATGCAAAGCATTTAAACAAATTTAAATTTCGAATGATCTTAACCTTCATGCTATATTTCAATATTTTATTAGAAATCACAAATTATTAGAATATTAAGAGTATTTATATGATTCAATCAACCAAAACTACTCAATCCAAACTACAAAAGTTGGGTTTGACTTTTTTTTTTTTTTTCTGATTTGGATTGAGTTGAGTTTGACTTTCTAAACTACAAAGGCTAGGTTTGACTTTTTTTTTTTCTAATGTGGATTGAGTTGAGTTTGATTTTTTTTTTTTTTTTTTCCTAATTTGAATTGGGTTGAGTTTTTGAAAAACTGAAAATTTAGTTTGATTTGAAGGATGATATTTTTTATGGTTGGGGCCAACCTGACCAACACTCTACTTTTAAAAATATTAAGAATATTTAACGTTTGTAATCAATATCAATAATGCATTATGACATACAAAAGTACAACTCACCCAACTCAACTAAAAAATAGAGGGTTGTATTATGAACACTTATGAGTTGCTCGAGTCACCAACTCAACCAATCAAAAATTTCAAGTTGTTAAAGATTTTTTTGAACCCAACTCAATCCCATGTACGCCCTAAAAGAACCAAATCAGAGTGACCAAATATTCAAGAAATGAAATGAGTAGTTTCATTTGTTTTGATGAAAAAAAAAAAAATGAAGATCCTATGGGGTCCTAATAAATTTTTGTGGCTCCATACAAATAATTGTGAAAATGACATGATTGTTCCAATTTTGTGCTTGAAAATGAATAATTTTCAGATGTTTCTTGTAATTTAGAAATATAACATTTAAAATAATTAGTGCATGGCCACAACAAGAAACCACTTTCATTAATAACAAATAAAATATTACAAATATAGATTCTATTAAAATAAAGTTATACCCATACCCATACCCATACCCATCCCATCCCATGGATCTAAATTAATTTCTAGAAAAGGAATCTAACACAAAGGGATAATTGAGTAATATTACATTCATCAATCTACAACTTAGAAATTTGAATTCTGGTTCGACAAACTGGCAAACTGATCTGTGTTTAAATCGTCCCCGTAAGTTAATTTGAACAAAAAAAAAATGTTACACAAGATAATATAACAAATAGAAGATAGATATCGTTGAGTATGCTTCAAAGAAATGATTAGATATCAATTATCGTTGAGTCAAGACCACTGAGATTAGATCAATAGAACTATTGAATAAGCATTTACTTCGTAATTAAGATTGTCAGCAAACTTGAATGAATGCTGCTTGTCAAGCATGCCTCATTTAATTTCATCTACTTTCAACACAAAAAAAATTGTCGGTCATCTCTTTCTATGGAACCCAGTATAATAGAACCATTAGAATCTCTCTTACTGAATACCCTTTTGAGCAAATTTGCCGCATCACTACCAGACCATATGCACCTTTTTTGTTATCTTACCGGTTCGATCACTCCTCAACCAACTACGTAAGGCTGAGCTAACCCAACATTCTACTGCTCTCTAAAACGTCAGCCCATTCGATGAATTAATCTTGGACCCTCTTAGTTGTTCTATGCTTGGATGCACTTGTATTCCAAGTATTTAGACCAAGCATATTTATCATATAGATCTTAACTAAGCCCCAAGAAACCGCCCAATTAGCTAAGACTTGAGATCTCACATCAGTTGGGGATGAGAACAACGCATTCTGTATAAGGGTGTAGAAACCTCTACCTAATAAATGCGTTTTTTAAAAACCTTGAGGGAAAGTCCGAAAGGAAAAGTTCAAAGAAGACAATATCTGCCTTGGAACTATTACAAACACCTATTTAAAAGCTCAAAGAGGACCATATGGGAAAAGGAAGGTAACAAAAGAGAGAATGCATTTTTCTTCATTGGAAAAATTGAAAGCTTCTTGGGTGAACATTTTCTTTTGCAGTGAGTAATATATACAAAAGGAATACACACAGGGGTATGATGGGGACAAAAATCTTATAATTTCCCCCCCAAAGTGCTTTTCTTCTTGCTGTACACAAGTTTTCTTTTTCTTCTTTTCTCGTCTCCCAAACAGAATAAAGTTGCATAGGAAGTGATTTTAAGTATAGCAGAAAAACTCATTGGGGGAGGGGCTGTAGGGTGTTGTCTCACACTAACCTTCAAAACCATGTATAAACTTCACCACATTATACTTCTGGAATTCTTCTGTAGAATAAAACATAAGCAGCAGATGACTTTACAACATCTTCGCTCACAGGGAGAACTCGATCGTCGTCGAACTCATACCATTTACCACCATGCTGCATTGGTAGAACAAGCAGATTAATAATCAATGTGGATGAGGATCAGATTTCCAGGAACTTGAAAAGATAAGTCTCCAAGATCGTACTCAACAGAAATCAGATTCAAGGTTTTGTGTTAATTGAAAAACTTACAAGAACATGAGCAGTATAGTGACCTGCGCCCATCCCTCCGTAGTGATTACTAACAGCATATAACATGTAACGATTGCTCAGATGGCTATTCTTGAAAGCGATGTAATTTGAAAAATCCAGGTCTTCTATTGGGAAATCAACAACTGTTTCCAGCTTGTTCTTNATATTTTATTAGAAATCACAAATTATTAGAATATTAAGAGTATTTATATGATTCAATCAACCAAAACTACTCAATCCAAACTACAAAAGTTGGGTTTGACTTTTTTTTTTTTTTTCTGATTTGGATTGAGTTGAGTTTGACTTTCTAAACTACAAAGGCTAGGTTTGACTTTTTTTTTTTCTAATGTGGATTGAGTTGAGTTTGATTTTTTTTTTTTTTTTTACCTAATTTGAATTGGGTTGAGTTTTTGAAAAACTGAAAATTTAGTTTGATTTGAAGGATGATATTTTTTATGGTTGGGGCCAACCTGACCAACACTCTACTTTTAAAAATATTAAGAATATTTAACGTTTGTAATCAATATCAATAATGCATTATGACATACAAAAGTACAACTCACCCAACTCAACTAAAAAATAGAGGGTTGTATTATGAACACTTATGAGTTGCTCGAGTCACCAACTCAACCAATCAAAAATTTCAAGTTGTTAAAGATTTTTTTGAACCCAACTCAATCCCATGTACGCCCTAAAAGAACCAAATCAGAGTGACCAAATATTCAAGAAATGAAATGAGTAGTTTCATTTGTTTTGATGAAAAAAAAAAAAATGAAGATCCTATGGGGTCCTAATAAATTTTTGTGGCTCCATACAAATAATTGTGAAAATGACATGATTGTTCCAATTTTGTGCTTGAAAATGAATAATTTTCAGATGTTTCTTGTAATTTAGAAATATAACATTTAAAATAATTAGTGCATGGCCACAACAAGAAACCACTTTCATTAATAACAAATAAAATATTACAAATATAGATTCTATTAAAATAAAGTTATACCCATACCCATACCCATACCCATCCCATCCCATGGATCTAAATTAATTTCTAGAAAAGGAATCTAACACAAAGGGATAATTGAGTAATATTACATTCATCAATCTACAACTTAGAAATTTGAATTCTGGTTCGACAAACTGGCAAACTGATCTGTGTTTAAATCGTCCCCGTAAGTTAATTTGAACAAAAAAAAAATGTTACACAAGATAATATAACAAATAGAAGATAGATATCGTTGAGTATGCTTCAAAGAAATGATTAGATATCAATTATCGTTGAGTCAAGACCACTGAGATTAGATCAATAGAACTATTGAATAAGCATTTACTTCGTAATTAAGATTGTCAGCAAACTTGAATGAATGCTGCTTGTCAAGCATGCCTCATTTAATTTCATCTACTTTCAACACAAAAAAAATTGTCGGTCATCTCTTTCTATGGAACCCAGTATAATAGAACCATTAGAATCTCTCTTACTGAATACCCTTTTGAGCAAATTTGCCGCATCACTACCAGACCATATGCACCTTTTTTGTTATCTTACCGGTTCGATCACTCCTCAACCAACTACGTAAGGCTGAGCTAACCCAACATTCTACTGCTCTCTAAAACGTCAGCCCATTCGATGAATTAATCTTGGACCCTCTTAGTTGTTCTATGCTTGGATGCACTTGTATTCCAAGTATTTAGACCAAGCATATTTATCATATAGATCTTAACTAAGCCCCAAGAAACCGCCCAATTAGCTAAGACTTGAGATCTCACATCAGTTGGGGATGAGAACAACGCATTCTGTATAAGGGTGTAGAAACCTCTACCTAATAAATGCGTTTTTTAAAAACCTTGAGGGAAAGTCCGAAAGGAAAAGTTCAAAGAAGACAATATCTGCCTTGGAACTATTACAAACACCTATTTAAAAGCTCAAAGAGGACCATATGGGAAAAGGAAGGTAACAAAAGAGAGAATGCATTTTTCTTCATTGGAAAAATTGAAAGCTTCTTGGGTGAACATTTTCTTTTGCAGTGAGTAATATATACAAAAGGAATACACACAGGGGTATGATGGGGACAAAAATCTTATAATTTCCCCCCCAAAGTGCTTTTCTTCTTGCTGTACACAAGTTTTCTTTTTCTTCTTTTCTCGTCTCCCAAACAGAATAAAGTTGCATAGGAAGTGATTTTAAGTATAGCAGAAAAACTCATTGGGGGAGGGGCTGTAGGGTGTTGTCTCACACTAACCTTCAAAACCATGTATAAACTTCACCACATTATACTTCTGGAATTCTTCTGTAGAATAAAACATAAGCAGCAGATGACTTTACAACATCTTCGCTCACAGGGAGAACTCGATCGTCGTCGAACTCATACCATTTACCACCATGCTGCATTGGTAGAACAAGCAGATTAATAATCAATGTGGATGAGGATCAGATTTCCAGGAACTTGAAAAGATAAGTCTCCAAGATCGTACTCAACAGAAATCAGATTCAAGGTTTTGTGTTAATTGAAAAACTTACAAGAACATGAGCAGTATAGTGACCTGCGCCCATCCCTCCGTAGTGATTACTAACAGCATATAACATGTAACGATTGCTCAGATGGCTATTCTTGAAAGCGATGTAATTTGAAAAATCCAGGTCTTCTATTGGGAAATCAACAACTGTTTCCAGCTTGTTCTTCAAAAATCGGCTATACGAAAACCTTTTGAGATGAATGACAAGAATCTCAGGCAACCTCCAGAGATCCAACTTTTTTCTAGCTTGCTGAGGTTTCTTGCATCTAGGACAATACCTTCAAATTCACAAGAAAAAATTTCGAGTTCATCGTGTTTTCTAATACCTATAAATTTATAGAACTGGAAAGAGTTTTAAAAAATTGAATATGAGAGCACACACTAACCACATATCGTCGGGTCCTAAAGGCTCCTCCTTCAAGAAAGCTTCAAGGCACTTATACAAATCGACAAACTCTTGAGGTCTCCTTGCAAGAAAATGTGGTTTGAAAACATCGGGCAGTGAACTCATTAGACATGTATCATATTTATTAATCATCGTGTCTGGCCACATGACGAGAACATCCAACCTCTCAGTGAACTCAGAGATGACTAAAGGTTCATCCGGATTAATCAGGGTACCTTCAGAAGCTCCCCGTGATTCAGCCAAATAGAATACGAAATCAGAAGGCAAACTAGAGTTCACAATATTTCCATTGTTTGGTCTCTCATCAGTATCCAAGTTTTTCGGGCCCGAGGCATCATCCATCTCAAAGTCATCATTACCAGAAATACCAGCTTCGCCATCACAGTTCCTAAGCGTATCATCTTCAGGCATTTTTAACGGATCAAGAAACTTGAGGAACTGCTGACGAATATCTGATTCACGACAAAAGTCAGGCACTCTTGCTACAAATGGGACTCCAAATGTTTTTGAGCCTAAAATTAGCTTTCCTGAATTATCATGCCTGACACCATGCATAAAATTAATGAAGGAGAGAGATGAAGAAGGGGGTTAAGCAGTTTTAAGATGTGGAAAGCTTGCAGCATTGAAAAATATTGAAGTAATTCAAATGAAGATTGCTTCAGGAAGAAACAAAACTAGAAGACAAAGACAAGAAATACATATTAAAACGAAAAGGAGCTTACGTTTCAGATTTCTGATGCACGTAAACAATCAACTTGGATGGTTCACTATCTCTTGGTAACCTGTAAGCAACAAGCTTGTCTTCGTTCCTAATCAATGCTAGCGAATCAGATGGATCCTCCAGAAGACGGAAGATGCGATTCTTGTATACCTGCTCATTCAAATTAGAACTATAAACCAGATTGATGACGTTGCAGAACATTAACACACTAATAAGTAACGATATAATAAAATATCAGTTTACATGTCGGTTACGTGATATGAGATACATACATCGATTCAAAGTTCAATCTGGAAGACAATAAAGGTACTTTAAGATGTAACTCAACATAAATAAAAAAATCAATCTAGAAACCTCAAAGTTCTCTGCATCGTTCTTGTAACACAGAATTCATCACTTCCCAACCTTCAGTGACAATCACTTTTGGACTCTCAAACTTTCTGGTTTTATTCTCTTGCAACTATTTGTTTTTTCCGAAAAACAATAGATTTTTTTCTCTTGGTTTGTAGCTTTGGGGGGCTTATGATGACAAATTTTGTTCTAGGATGAACGTTGGATCTATGCCTTCAGCAGTGTTCTCTCAGTCGGCAGAGGATAAACTTGGGTTATATTTTACGTAGATGTCACTTTATTACAAATATTTGGGACAAATTTCTTGGGGTTTTTGATAGCAGTATGTATGGCTTCTAGCATAAGTTGTCGAAGTAGAATCAACGTAGTGCATCTCCACTTCTTTCATTTGACCAATGAAATCTTAATGTTTCCTGGGAGGGTGAGATGCAAATGGAAAGCCTTCAGGACTTTCTCCCAAAAAATAAAGGCATAGTGGGAAGTAATAAATAAACGCATCATAGATTCACGACTATTTCTACAAAGGGTGCACCAATTTGGAGAGGAGATAATCCAGGAGCCTTTTTTAGCAAAGTATCTTCTTTATTGATGGTTTAATTCCCAAAGGAAAATCTGATCTTTGGTATTGGACCCTTCCAAATGTTCTTGTAGAGGTCTTTGTATGGGTGTTAGCCACAGGACCCAATCTTGTGAGTGAGGGAATTGGAGGAGAAGCTTCCTTTGGTATCCAGAATCCATTTCCAGTAATCCTCTGCAATAGACCTATGAGGAGGAAGCTGAATGGGGGAATGATCAGCCTAGTCCATTATTTCCTCATCCGTTAGATTACGGAAAAATCTTAAATCCCAAGAAGAGTCATCACAGTTCCACATATCATTAATCGATCTATGTTTCTGAAGGGACAGAGCATATAATCTTGGGAAAGCCAAATTAAGAGATGAACCAATCAGTAAGCTATTCCAAAAAGAGGTGGATTTCCCACTGCCTACAATATTTTCCATACATCAAGAATCTTGTTCCATAATTTCCTTTCAAGGGCCTTAATGATATTTGAGTTTTTAGTGGTTTATATGCATATCAAAGTGGATGGAACCATATTTAGCGACTATGAATCTCCTCCAAAAAGCAGATTTTTCCAAAATAAAGTCTCCAAATCCATTCGCGAGGAGACAACAGTTTTTGTTCTTCAAACCAAATAACCCAAAGCCCTGTCAATCAATGAGCTTGTACAGTTTATCAATTCATGGGGTGGAAACCTCTTTTGTCTTTGCTGCCACTCCATAAAAAAATGTTTTAAAATCTCTTTCCTGCGTAGGTTGTGAATGAGAGCTTAAACAGGGAAAGGTAATATGTGGGTAAACTTGGATGAGGTAGCCTGTAAAAGAGCTAATCGCCAACCCTTAAATGTATGTGACCCACTCCAACCCCTCGAATGTCCCTCCACCTTCTCAACAATAGGTTCCCAGAACCCCTTAGTGTGAGGCTTACCATTTATGGGGGAACTAAGTAGACCAATGGGCAAGATGCCACTTTAGAACTGAAATCTTGGGCAAGGGAAGCAATGGTGTCTGGCCATATGAATGCCCGAAAATTCCAATTTTTGGTGATTAATACTCAAGCCCGACGCTTCTTAAAATGTGCATATGGTATTGAAAAGAGCAGAGACCTTTTCCTTTTCTGATGAAGAGAATAGTACAGTAAGGCTGATGGGTCTATACTGTCCCAAGGATTTAGCATTGCTCTTCTTGGGGATGAGGCAAATAAAAGCTTCGTTAAGGCTCGGGTTGATGATGGAATTCTCACAGAAAAAATATATACATATACATCTTGGAGCTCTTAAAGTCGTCCTTAAAAATGTTCCAATGCTTTTATAGAATTCAGTGGTATAGCTATCTGGTTCAGGAGATTTGTTGGTCCCCAGGTCCTTTAGTGCATTCCTAATCTCTTATTTGGTAAAAGGGGCATCAATGTCAAGGGATTGGGATTTAGAGATTGGATCCCAATTTTCAATGACTGGCGGAAGTCTACTGCCTTGACCCTTGGTGTATAATTTTCTGTAAATATCAATGGATTCAGCCTCTATGTCACCGTCCAAAACCAGACTATTGTTACCTCTAGATAAAATCTCAACAAAGGTGTTCTTTCTCCTTCTTTGGGATATGATTCTAAGAAGAAAAAAAAAAAATCTGTAGCTTTCAACTCCCTCTAGTGTCCATCCCAATTTGCGCTTTTTTCTTTGGATATCACTGGAAGAGATATCCAAAACATTTGCTTTGATCTCAGATCACCCTTGACCACGTTTGAGATTTAAGCCCTGCAGTTCCTCCAAATTGTCAACCCTGACAAGCTCATTAGTTAAATCCACTTTCTTAACCTTGATACATCCGAAAGTAGCCACGTTACAATCCTTTTAAAACAGTCTTGAGGGTTTTTAGTTTCTATATGAAATCATGACCCATCCACCCTAGAAGCTGGTTATTCGACCACCAATTACCAAACAAAGGCTCTAAGGAATGGTGTCCCATTCACATGTCCTCACATTTGAAGTAACTAGGTCCCCATCTTTGTTATCCCAGAGTCATGTGGATCGAATAATGATCAGAAGTGATACGTGGAAAATGCTTTACCAAAGCACTATTGATATTAATACAAGAGCCAGAGATTAGAAACCAGTCTATAAGGATCATGGCAGGCCTCTCACGGAAGCTGGACAAAGTGTACTTCCATTGGAGAGGGTGGAACCAGAGACTGTCTTCAACAAATTTGTCAAAAAGCTTCATACTTCCGTAATTGGTTTGCTGTTTGAGACTTGTCACATTAAAATCACCACCCAAGATCCACTGATCTGTGCATACAAATATATTCTATATTATCTACAAGTATTCGATGATGGAGAGAATATGGGGAGGGTTTGTGGAGTGTGGTTAACTCCCTTTTGGACTTGTTTTTTGGTGGCCCTTTAATAATTGAATTTTTGTGAGAGTGTGCATGCGCACAATCACGGGCTGAAGATGCAAAAAAAAGCCAAAACATAAAGCCTCTAAAACAACTCATACGCAAAAAAAGTAAGCGGGCACAATATATAAGCATACCTCAGCTACCAACAGGGTCTCATCCTCTCTCAAAGAACAAGCAGTGCTTAAGGCATCAATAAGATCTTTCAATCTTCCAGACTTTGGCACTGATAGGGTAAACGTAGATGGCAATGTAATCCCATCACATGTAAAGACCCTCAGGGTCATACTACGCACTGATGTCGAGGGCAATGGCAGAGATAGGTACATGAATGGATCAAATGTAACTGATAACTTATTGCAAGCAGGGCACGCCAATGTTGACCGAAACTGACCCTACAATTATAAGAAAAGAATAAATCCAGTTGAGAGCTAAGAAATTACCCAGCAACAGGGAAACGGATGAGAAACGCTTGTTCCAATCACTAAACTAAAAGTGAACTTTAAGAGACCATGTAAGCTTGCAGCGGAAAAACTAAGATGAAGGAAGAGAATGAGCAACACCTTGTGCAAGAATTTTATAAAAATTCTGGCAAAGCAAAGAAAAAAAAAAACAACTCACCTGGCACAAATCGACTATAATAGAATCATTACGGGCAATATGATTTTGCCAACATTCTTCAGCTACTTCTTCGTCACGGCGGCCCTCTACATCCTTAGCTTCAAAATATGGCTTGCATTTAACGCGATTTAGATCTTCATGAAGGCCATCCAACAAAAAGGCAAGAAATTCCTGCACATTATATGTTTTTAGCATGTTATGACACCAGATAGAGAGGAAGACCAAGAGTGCAAATATGAAGACTGATTAGACAAACCTGGGAATCATGCTGATTATAACCACTGAATTGGGGAGCAAAATTAGAAAGTTTAAGTTTAAACATTCTTGGAGGCACTGATTTTGAGCCAGGGGCCCATAGTTTCCTGAGCAAGTCTCCAAATGCTAAAGCAAGCTCTCCCTAGATAAGACATTACAAATTAATTGAAAAGGAAGGACTATCTTAAAAGACCTAATAAGGCCATTATAGATAATAACTTACTTTCATCCCCAAAGGGTTTTCATAATTGATCTCCTTTTGAAAATTTCCAAGGAAATAATCAACAAGTTTTGGAGTATGCACCAAACACTGAAGAGCACTATTCATGAAGCAAGTATTCCCAAGATTCTGTAATCCTGTCAAACCCATGGAACTGGCTACCCTGAAACTGTTTCCACGTATCATAGGGTTGGATTCAGTCAAATAAGATTTCGCGTTATCCATAATCCCATTTATGATAATGGGGGACTCCTCAGTCTTTAGCTCTTCAGTTAGATTAGCAACCTTCTCATATCTATCCATCATATTGTCCAAAACATCATGGACTTGCAACTCAAGTCGGACCTGTTAGATAAGCAAAAGGACATTGGCTATGCATTATGCATATAAAAACCAAACAGGATCCTGTAGAGAATTTTACAACGTCTTTTACGAACAGCCAATTCTTCATGAGAATAAATGAAAGAATACAAGGGGCATAAAACATAATGGCCCAACCAAAATGAACCAAACTAAAACAAAAAGAGGTTTCAATCAAGCAAAGTAAGACTTAAAAGAACAATTAAAAAGGCACCAAAGCCCAAAAAGAAATAGGTAGAAATATGCAACCTAACAAGGGTCCACATATCCTCCTCCTTAGGACTCTCAACCCCTCTAAAGATTCTATTGTTCCTCTCAACTCAAATGCCCCACAAAATCATACAAAAATTGTAAAGATCACAACTTTTTCTCAACAGGATTTCAAGAAGCATTTACATAAACAAGGAAACTACAGACTCCAGTGGGAACTAATAATCCACAAGGAATGGAATAGAAGATGCCATTGGGTTGAAGCCACAAGATCCTCGATGAGTGGATAATAAATCCATTTGACAATTCTTTTTAAATTTTTTCTTGCTTGTAAGAAATAATTTCATTGATGATATGAAATCACAAAAGCCAGGAAAACCAAGCCCGCGATCAAGGAACAGTTAAGGAAAATGTCCGCCTAGTGTTTATGATCCTTCTTCCAAAGGGGGACACCATCCTTGGAAGAAGGATAACTAAGGAAGCCATTTCCATACCTGTCACTGAGTGCTTAGGCTTAAGTGACTTAGCTCCCAAAGGAAAAACTTGACTTTCCTAAAATTAACTCTCCAAGATTGCATCACCGAACAAATTTTGCTCCCTCCTCAAAGTATCATTGAATCAAACACACTTTAAATTTTTCCAAGGATACAAGTCCATCGATATCTCTGATGAGATCTTGAGTGCAACAGGGGCACACCATGCATAACCATTTAACCTAAATACATAACCATAAACTTTCGCATCCAAATCATGTAGGAACAGGGTTTTATCTAAACTATAAGAATAAAGGGTGAAAACCAAAAGGATAAAGATGCAATTATCTAAAAGTAATGGCTTCACCTGCTGTTACGAATAGATCTGCGTCCTCCAAAATAATAGTTTCCCAAAATACACAAATATCATCTTGGATGACACAAATCTTTTAGAATAAATCAATTGGAAACAATGAAAATTTACAAGAACGAAAAAACAATGACACAAATCTTCTTGAATAAATCAAACGAATACAACGAAAATTTACAAGAACGAAAAGAAAAATCTACATATGCATAGTCCACTTCCAGAAGCTCATTTAGTAGAAAGGTTTTACACAGCATCTGACAATTAACTCAACAGAAGAACGAAATAACTATTCAGCTCCTATTGCTAATAAGATACAGATATACTTGCCTCTTTAACTCGTTGAACAGGAGAATCATCAAGAAAATTGTTCATATTATTTGCGAAAAGATGATTTGTTTGCCCTGAGAAGTCCCAAATGTGAAACTGCCAATTAGATTAGCAGGGTAAATAAATATTAGTACCATGGTACAACAAGTTCAATAAAACTTGCAATATTAATTGTAAGAGAACTTACCGGTTCAGAGCTAGAATTGAAAATAATGGAAGCTCTCTTATAATAGTCGGCTAAGTTATCCTGAAACGACAGTTTTCTATCAGATGCATGATATAAAGATAAGAAGAAAAAAAGTAGTAAACAAGAAATTCTAAGAAAAACATAAAAGGAAAAACATAATGCGAGGAATGAATACATAAGAAAAGATCACAAGAGGTTCTGGAATGTAGTCAACGAAGATTAGCTCCAGATTGTTCAAATTACAGAATATAAGAGCAAATAAATGAAATTTTGTATACTTTGAATTCTTTGCCGAAGTAGAACCCAACGTTTCCGACCATCCCAGAATTTGTATCTTTACTTGGCTCCACATTTTTCTTTCTATTGGAACGTATGATTAGAGATAAATAGTAGGATTTTCTAAGAGAGTCTTTGTACGCAATCAAATAGCTGGGCAATTTCACTGGCTCTTTCTGGCTTTACTTTCTTCGTTACTTACTAGCTAGAGATCCTTTGATAACCTCTTTGGGACTTCTAGGAAGATACCTTATCTTCATTTGTTATTTTTTAATGGAAGCATTTCTTCTCTAACAAAGATTACATCCCAAATATTTTCGACAAATTGTGAATGTTTGATTAACCCACCACACCTAAATGGTGTGAAAGTTATCTTATTTATAATCAAATAAATTACAAGGATATGGAAATAGTAATAAATGAAAATAACAATAAATGGAAAGATACCTACGGTAATAAGACAAATATTAGATATTTGCCTTATAATAAAATATCAAATATAATATATATGGTAAATTATAAGTTATTACTAAATATCCTTTAACAACAATGATTCTGTTCTTGATAGCTTAGATGCAAAAGGATAGTAATCAGACTTCAAGTAAGCCAATTTTCAGTATTAGCAATGACTGTCAGGGCCAGATAGAAAAATCACCTTTCGATTTATCTTCACAGCTAACAAATTTGTCTCCCATGATACCAAGATCCTAATTTGCAAAGGAAAAACATCCTGCAACGTTTCTTCATCTCTGAAGAGTCGGCCAGCATAATTTGATGTTGTTTTAACGTCACTATGCCTATCAAATAATCAAGACATATCATTACAGTGCACCACTTCGAAAACCAGCCAAATTAAAAGGAATGTAATGTCTCACTATATGAACACTCCAAATTAAAGGCAGAAAACTGGCCACATTCTAGACAAAACT